>NC_042999.1:128010152-128047652 GCF_006345805.1 Octopus sinensis | reverse complement strand
ATGAATGAATGAAGATAAGCAAGAGTTGACAAGGTTTTGTACTTACCGGCCGACATTCCGGCAAACTGCTCGCCCAGGCTGACAGACGCCTGGACCAAGGACCTTCAGCATAGAAAAGGAAAAAAAGCGTGCAAAACAATAACAAATTCCTCAGGCGATTCGGATGACTGGTTACTGCCGAAAATACAATCACAGACGACGATAATGAGGCTGCTGTTGCTTCTGATTTTGCTAATGATTGTGATGATATTAATGATGACGGTAATGATGATGACGATGATGATTGTGATAATAATAATGACGATGACGATGGTGATGATGATGACGACGATGATGATGATGATGATGATGATGATGCAGGTTTTGATGATGATGATGACACCATATTGGAAATTGTTTTTAGTTCACTGGTGTTGGTGAGATCAATGAAGGCACCTTGCACACGGGAGCTTCTTATTATTAATACTAATAATAATTCCTTTCCCTGCCAGTTTTTTTTTTTTTTTAATTGTATTTTTGCCCGAAACACGTCCTCAAGTCAGTGTGATTATGTATAGATAGATAGAGTGTGATGTTTCTTGTCTTGTTTTTCTTTTTTTTTTTATGTAGGAATGTTTTGCGGTAACGCCGTAGTAGCTTGAGAACTACGTTCAGTCTTCAAAAAGCCACGCATATTAACTGTAATAGAATATCATAAATGAAATGTTAAAACAAATAGCAACAGTAATTGCAACAACTGCTAAAATCCTTTGCTCTTTCTCTTTTCTGTTGTGTTGTGATATTTTTTCTTGTTTTCCACTGCTATTCGTTACCACAGTAAATGTCGTTCGAAGGAAGAAGATCTATCTCATTTCTATTGCAGTCACTACTAATTCTAGCTGAACATGTGAGAGAGAAAGTGAGAGAGAGAGAGAGAGAGAGAGAACGAGTGCGTGGGGGATAGAGAGAGAGGGAATGTAGAAAAGAGAGCGGAGGAGAGGCAAAGGGAGAGAAGGGGAAAAAGAGAGTTAGAGCGCAGGAGAGAGGTAATGGGAAAGAGAGAGGGTGGGTGAGAGAGAGAAGAAAAGAGAGTGGGCAGAAGACAGGGAAGGGGAGAGAGAAAGAGAGAGAGAAAGAAACAGAGCTCTATCCAGCAGCAGCAGAGGCAAGCACATAAGCTACAACAAATTGATTATTGATCAGCTGGACGAGAGCTCGCGAAGTATGCGTGCGGCACGCTTCGTCAGCGTTGGTTGGTGGTTTGTATCAACCAAGACTATTTAGTTTCTCGCACAGTTAGACATTTCAACTTGTAAATGTTACAACAGCTCTATTTGCTTCTCGTGCATTTGTTTGTTGTTGGGTTTTTTTTTTTTGTCTTTTCTTCACTATCATTAACAGTTTGTGATTCTTTTTCTTCGTCGTCTTGTTCTATCATCTGTTGATTTTTTTCTTAATATTTTAACAGCTTTTTATATATCTTGTTTATTTCATATGAATGAAACATGGCATTTATTTTTAAAGGTGGAAAATTAAGTTTTGACAATGATGCGTTTTTACAAGCTAAAGCTTTGTGGATAAAATTGAAGCGATTCTTACGGGAAATCAAAGCTGTTGTGATCTGGGAGGGCTACGAGCTACCGTCTACTCCATAATACTCGTGTTATTGTTTGTTCGTTTGTTTATTTTTTCTCTCTCTTTTCTAGGCGACGGAAATGATGTACATACCTTTCCTATGTGCATTATAAGCTTACATAAACTAAGGTGATTCCGAACGTAAATCGTAGATTTAGATTTTCGAGGGCTTATCTCTACATTCTACGGCGCCGTCTTACCTTCAAAAACATTGTGACTGACAACAGTTATGCGATTTATATACCCACTAGAAAGAAAAGTTCTCATATTTTATTCATTATAATTATATATTTCTAGTTTCAGTTTTGTTTTACCTTGGTGCCTGTGGATTTTGTGTGTGTGTGCGCACATAAAGCTTTGGAAACTATGAATTACTGTCGTTTTTATTATGTTAGTAATAATCATAAATACCAATGTTGAATTATTTAAGAATGTAGTAGGTTGTAATTAAAAAATATCTA
Source organism: Octopus sinensis (assembly GCF_006345805.1). Classification (NCBI taxonomy): domain Eukaryota; kingdom Metazoa; phylum Mollusca; class Cephalopoda; order Octopoda; family Octopodidae; genus Octopus; species Octopus sinensis. The sequence continues at coordinate 128,045,577 of NC_042999.1, read as the reverse complement.
CTAATATCTGGTTTAGTCTATGATCAAAAGCATTCCAACCTCGGTGTTGGAAACAAGAGTGGATAGACAAGAGACGGCGTTCCTCTACTTTTCAGCTCATGGCGAGATGAAGATTCTTCTAAACCTAAGCCTTCAAGGTTAGAAGCGTACTTCTAGTTTCTAAAAGCATTTTCCATTACTATCCAGCTTTGATCTCGTCTTTATATGCTATCTTGTCCAATTTTCCTTCCATGTTTTCGGTGGCAAATCAAGAAACCTTTTGGAGGCTTCTTCTTTTATGTGCTAGTTCATATATCTTTGGTTATCTTTGCCTTTCATTCTTCCCAGACCAATAATAATGTTTTCAAATTTCGGCACAAGGCCAGCAATATTTTAAGGGAGGAAAAAGTTGATTAAATTGACCGAGTGCTCAACTGGTACTTATTTTATCGACCCGGAAAGGCAAAATCGATCTCGGCGGAGTTCGAACTCAGAATGTAAAGATGGACGCAAATACCGCAAAGCATTTTTATCTGGTGTGCTAACGATTTTGTCAGTTCACCATATTCTGTGGCCAATAATAAGAATCAAGTACTGAGTTCCATGCAATCGACTGTTTCCTGCCACTTGTATCGATGTTTAAAAAAAAAGTATTACTTATACTCTATAGGAAATAAAACATCTCATACTACTTTTATTATTCAATGGATTTTATCGTAATAGAATATCACCAATATATCGCCATGCTTAAGTTTTTCAATGCGGAGAAAGTATTTCAGCTCTATATTATTTTTATTTATATATTTCATATAGCACACCATATCTGTTCACTTTAATCTCCGATATTATTGCTTAGCGATAATTTGATACATAATAAATGTCTTCACTTATTTCTATCTTCATTGGATTTTTATTTTCACGTTTTTGTCACCCCTCTCTAATGTGATTGGTATGTGTATATATATATATATATATATATATATATATATATATATATATCCGTTATATGCAACAAAAGCATTATTAAATTAGAATATCCATTTGTCATATTTCGTGAATCATGCAAATATATCGCAAAAAAGCAAGTTAACTACGGTATTCATCTAAAGATATCTCTTATGGACGTACCGTGTTTAAAAACAAATATATCAGTAACAGACGAAATCGTCTAACAGCAATGGTGAGAATACCAAATGCACATTTCTGCCTCGTTGGCCTTTGTCTGTACCATGTACTCACTGCAAGCCGCAGGTTAAAAGAGTAAGTAGATGATACTGACAGAAGCCCATCGTGGTAGAATTGCGTATCTTACTTTCTCATCACTGCTGTTGGGCGATTTTCGTCTGCAATGTTCATAAGATATTAGGATGACGCAGTAAATTTGCCTTTAAGCGATGTATTTGCATTAAGTATGGCATGCAGATGGAGATATATATATATATATATATATATATATATATATATATATATTATATATATATATATATATAATGTGTGTGTGTGTGTGTGTATGTAAGGGGGTACCCAAAAGTAACTGGAAACGTTTTCTGTGGGATAAGGCCGTTGTAGTCTCCGCTACTAGAAGCCACTTGATACGATCCTCAGGCATCAGTCTGCCGACCGGTGTCGTCGGGTGTAGTCGTAGTGCCACATGATGCGTCTTTGTTTTGCCGTGCTTCTCCCTTGTTCGTCGATTTTTGCCTATGGCTGAAACGAAGGAACAGCGTGCTTCCGTTAAATTTTGCTTTCAGCTGGGGAAAACGGCGGCCGAAACAGCTCTCATGCTTCAAACAGCTGAAAAGAACGCTGCCATAAGCAAAATAAGTTTACGAGTGGTTTTCACACTTTTTAAGAATAGTCACTTGTCGCTTGAGGACAAACCTCGTTCAGGGCAACCGTCGACCTCTCGGACGAATGAAAACATCACGAAAATTCGTGAACTGATTTTAGAAGACCGTCGCCGAACAATTGACAAAGTTGTTGATATGACTTGTGTGTCCTGAAGCTCCTCCAAACAAATTTTGAGCAAGGAATTGTGAATGAAAAGAGTTACAGCAAAATGTGTGCCTCACTTGCTCACAGAAGATCAAATACAGTTACGACTGAATACGTGTCGTGAACACTGAAAGAACAGTTGGAAGTTGATCCGAAGCTATTTTCGAAGATCCTCACTGGTGACAGAAGCAGGTGCTGCTGACTACGAGCCGGAAACAAAGCTGCAATCAAGTCAATGGAAGCATTCAATGTCACCACGCACCCAAAAATTGCATCAAGTGAAACCAATGTCAAGGCGATGTTGATTTGTTTCATCCCATGCATGGCCACAGTCTAACGACTGAAATAAGTATATAGTAAAAGATAAAAGATCAGGAGTGGCTGTATGATAAGAAATTTACTTCCCAACCATATGGTTTCGGGTTCAATCCCACTGCATGGTACCTTGAGCAAATGTCTTCTACTATTGCCTCGGGCCGACCAAAGCCTTGTGAGTGGATTTGGTAGGCGGAAACTGAGAAGAAGCCCGTCGCATATATATATATATATATAGTTGAGGTGTCAACTATAATGGTGTCATTGAGACCAAAAAGTGTCGGGTAATGCTGAATAAGTGCAATAGACAGACTATAGTCCCAGATTCGGTAATATTGCGAGTAAAGGGTTCAACGTTGGTTCTATGTCAGCGTGTGTATATAAGAATTTTTTGCCTCATAAGATAAAAAAAAAACAAGGCTGTATAGATATTAGAGCATTTATAGATGCTCTAATATCTCTACAGCCTTGTTTTTTTTTAATCTTATTACGCAAAAAATTCTTTTATATATACGTGTGTGTGTGTATATACATACATATATATCTATTTATATGTACGTATATATACATATATGTACGTATATGTTTGTGTGTCTGTGTTTGTTCCCCCCACCCCCGACCCATCACTTGACAACCGATGTTGATGTGTTTATGTACCCGTAAGTTAGCGGTTCGGCAAAAGAGACAGATAGAATAAGTACTAGGCTTACAAAGAATAAGTCCTGGGGTCGATTTGTTCGACTAAAGGCGGTGCTCCAGCAAGGCCGCAGTCAAATGACTGAAACAAGTAAAAGAAGACAATGATCAATAAAGTTATATGAAGTACCATACAAGATCAGCTTTTCATTAATTGAAATTATCTTTGCCTCGAAAGAACAAATGTTACGTTCTGAGTACAAATTTCGACTTTGCCTTTATCCTTTCACGATCGATAAAATAAGTACCTGTTAAACACGGGTCGACTTAATCCCTCCCTTGAACGGATCTAGTTTGTTTTGCTTTTTTTTCATTCGCAAAACATGCATTTTTTAAAAGGAAGTAAAAAATCTGAAAATCGGCTATAATAATGTAGCCTTCCAGTCTCATTGCTTTGAAGGTATGATGTTATGGAGAAAAAGAGCTACAGAGGTTTAAAAATCGAAAAAAAAACGGTATTTTTAGCTTATGGCGAAACAGAAATTTTCTGTGTTTAGCGATTGTAAGTTTCTAAATAAACAGAAATCTTTATATATAAAAGTAAGGTTGTGTGCTGTCTGTCTCCTACGATTTAGATTCCTAACTACTCCCACATTTTGCGGTGCAGTTTAACTAAAACCGGGTATCTTATAGTCGTGATTCATATCGAGCCTTTCTCGGTATTAGCGCGCGTCTACGATGAGTCTACGATTAAAAAAAAATTTACCATCAATTTTTCCCATTTTTAATGCATTTTTGGCATATATAAGGGAAGTAACTCTCTAAAAGTTTATTATTAAATCTCAGAACGTAAAAAGCTACAGTAACACCCCCCCCCCTTTGTGGTTAACCATATTGAGATGGCTATTATACTTTACATCTCTAAAAATGCTTATATAGTTATTTCCCTTACAAACCCGAGCAACGCCGGGCGATACTGCTAGTACCTAATAAAATCAACATGTATCATCTTACTGTTTCTTTTGTCTCTTCATTGACTGTACGTTTTTATCATTTTTAAAAATTTGTTATATTTGTCTGCATAAGGCGGCGAGCTGGCAGAAACGTTAGCACGCCGGGTGAAATGTTTAACGATATTCCGTCTGTCTATGTTCAAATTCCGCCGAGGTCGACTTTGCCTTTCATCCTTTTGGGATTGCATTTTGGGGTCGATCTAATCGACTAGTCCCCTTCCCCAAAATTTCCAGCCTTGTGCTTAGAGTAGAAAAGAATATATTTGTCTGCATCTGTTTACTTTATGCGTACTTCAGTATTATGTATACCTGCCATGTATTTATGTACATCATTAATATATAAGTGTGTGTGTGAAGTGGGGGGGGGGCGTCTGTCTCCAAAATTCCGAAGTTGAGAAACGTTTTCATGCTTTGATTTGTAAACTACGATAAGAATAACACTGGTCAACAAAGAATTTGTCCCGAGGAAAAGAATACCTGTATCTTATATGTTTTTGCATGCAGAATTTAAAAATAATGTCAAATTATCTGTATCACCCATAGTTTCTCTGTTCTGTGATATCCCTCTCAGTTCCTGTTGCGTGTGTTAAATTTCAGTTAAGCTGTTGAAATGTGAAGCTAACGATTTAAGAACTACTCCTAATTTAAATTTTTATGAATAGAATTAACCTAGTGAAATCATAAATCCACCTATCTAAGTCAATGAGTCCGAAAGATAAATGAAATGAAAAACGTAAAAATACTAAGTGTGAAAAATCAACATAGACAACAGCAACACAGACAACAATTGTCATGGAACAAGCTGCTAATGTCACGCTATCTGTTGATTGGCTAAAATTACCCAAATTTCCTAACTTTAATTCCAAATAACGTCAGATTCTTTAATTTACGATATAAAGTAACTGGTTGGTCGTAATCAAAATTCAGAGTTGCATCGATACATCAATATTGAAAGCAATCTGAGCAAAATTAATTGGGACACATTTTGCAAATGAGAAAGACTAGATCCCCCTAAACTTGCTGGCCTTGTGCCAAAATTTGAAACCAATATTTAAGGCGGCGAGCTGACAGAATCGTTAGTACGCCCGGCAAAAAGCTAAGCGGCATTTAGCCTGTCTTCACCTTCTGAGTTCAAATTCCGCCGAGGTCATTAAAATAAGTACCACTTGAGCACTGGAGTTGATGTAAATGACTTACCTCCTACCCTGAAATTGTTGGTCTTGCGCCAAAATTTGAAACTAATAATTTAATTTTATTTTTAATCAAAGAGTTTTTGAGGCTAATTCAAGTTAAGCGAGATCAAACACGAATTCGAAAGATCAATTTTTCTACATTGTTATAGAGTTGCTATGCAACAAAAAAGTGAAAACAGAAACAGATTTGTTATATACCAAACAATGGGGTGTATATAATAGATAAGTAGAGGGTGAGTTTGATCATTAGCAAGCACGGCGACAACTGCAGGTGTGTTTCGGTGTTAATATTCATCGTTTAGGCAAATGACTAGGATGGGGAATTTCTCACATATGTTAAGTGAGGAAGGGTTAACATACTTCATGTAGTGAGCCAAACAAAAACTAAAATTTGTTATATTTAGGCCAATGTTGACGAGAAAAATCGATAGCTTTAATGAGTAACTCTTGTCGAGAAAGGTAAGAGAGGTAACCAAAAACTAGATGAAGGCACATGCAAGCTATTGGGTACAGTTCTTTCTTCTACACCAAACCCTTTGCCCGTGGGCAAGAGGTAGGTGCCTCATTTGGGACGCCACAGTCTGTGACTCCTTTGCTTCCTCCTACATCCTGGATGCAGCGGTAAATGGGAGGGTCACTCCTTCCGCAGCCGAACGGAACAAAATCCTTAAGTATCGGAACCTGTCAATGAACCATTTCTTCTAGCCTGTAGCGTTTGAGACGTTTAGAAGGCTTGGTCGCTAACTGTGAAGTTCTTGTCATCGTAGGCGGCTCGGCTTACCGAGGTGTCAAGTGATGCCCGTGAGGGTGTTTGTCTGTTCCAACGCCTTAGCCTCGCCATCACTCGTGGTAATGCCGTGGACTTGCTTCAGTAGGTTCCGTTGAACTTGGTAGTGTGCGACCAATTAAGGCGTTTGATGTTGAATTGATGTTTTTTTGTTTCTTTCTTTGCTCCGCTTTTTCCAATTTTTTCTTCCGGTTTTGGACTTGTATTTTTTAATGTGGTTTTGTTTTATATTCCAATAAAAAGGAAATATAAACCAAACTAACAAAAACGACAACAATTCACAATTGTTGGGATCACCAAGCTATTCTTATGGAAACACTATCTGTCCTACTTTTATATATCGTCCAATTTTCACTAAGTATATGAAAAGTGAAAAACAAAAGGTTCAAGGCTCGCGCGAAAGAAATTTCTTAAATGCATGTATGTGCGTGAAAACTGAGTTTCTACTAAATTGCTTTGTAGCTGACAAAAGGAAACTGAAAGTCACAGAAGGAACTACTTCATATATCTATCTATCTATCTATGTATATAACGATAAAGATTAATTTTGTGTAACGGTTGAAATTTAATTTTGTGACATGATAAACGTTAATATGGAAAACGATAGTTGATACACAGTAGGACGGAGTGTAATCTGTTTGTAAAGGATTGGTTCTTCGTTGATTGCCATTTTGTAAAGATGACGAGCAGGTGATAAGATCCCAGAGCATGCGAAGTAAAGTTAGATGTAGATTTTCCTTGTATAGTTTTGTGTGCACGTTTTCTTAGCAGTAATCCACAGATAGCGATAGAATGGTGTTGTAAGAGAACAGAATTACAGCTAGTGAAAGTTGTAGGGTCGTGGGATGATGTCTCATAGTTGCTGACAGTAAACTTCATTTCTCCGTTTGACCATTGTCTTTAGTAGCTGTCTTGCTTTGGATCATGATTCTAGCGTTCCGCTCCCTAACTGAGGGTAGTTGTCTCAGACTCGAGTTGTCATTCATTAACTAACTGATTGAGTTGTCACGAGCCGACTGATTTTTGCCTGGGGTTCTTGCTTTTATAACTATCCAGAAGGACAGACATATCATTGAGAACAACAGATTTAGTTGGTTTTGGTATCTTAATTCTAGCCATATATGGTTCGATCGTGCAGGAGCAAAAGTGTGGCATGCTGGCACATTGTAAGGGACAAACAACTTTCTGTATGTATGAGTGACCGACCTAGGGTCTTACAGAGACGAGTTGTGTCTACAAAGGCGCAAGGAACATGAAAAACAAGCGAGAAAGGCATGTGTTGGTTATGAATGTGACATAGTTAGGATGTGTGTGTGTGTGCATCAATGTGTGCAAACGCGTGCGCAAGGCCAGGCGCTGGGGAAAGGTGCATGCATGTGTATATGCAACAACACATTTTTAAAGTGAACGAGAAAAATATATATACATGCAAAATGCAACGTGCGACAATGCGACTGAAAGAAAGTGGAAGTGCAAAATATGAATAAAATTGAGAAGGCATGCAAATAAAAATTCCGGCTATGGATAAATGTTCGGGTGATGAATAAATGTTCAGTTCATGAATAAAATGTTCCGTTCATTTGAGTCTAATAGAATGCAAGCAGAATCAATTTTAATTTAATATGACAAACAGGAGTTTGAATTAATGCAATGTAAGTGTTACAGGTATGGTCCTTGTGAAGTTCATTGGAAAGAAAAATAAGTATTATAGCTGTTCGTGTAGAAATTAAGGCATTGGTGCCTGTAAATCACTCACCTGGAATGTTTTTGAAATAGAAAATTTGTATGTATTTTGCCGGCCAGCGGACTCTTCACCCGCTTCTTGCTCGAATTTGCTGTGAATACGTTGAGGTACTTGTGGGTAGTGTTGACGAAACTGTGACGGTTTGGTGCGGAGTCGACGATGATGAGGAAGAATCGGGTTCGACGATAGCTTTCTTAAGTCGATCGATACTAATAGTATTTGGCTTGCCATTTATGTCGGTTTATTTCTCTCTTCTCTGTAGTTCTCTGTAGAGTCCAGAATACGGTGGACGGATTTGTGAATGTATTCCATCGTTCTGGATAAAAACGTGCGTCCATTGGTTAATGTCCTAGGGGACATATGTGTCGGTTTTCTGCGAACGGGGTGCGTTAGGTGAGAGATGGGACATATGTGCACGGAGACGATGTACATAAAATGTGGGATCAAGAATATCCCTTGGAGATACTGGAGCGATCATTTGCTCTGGCAGGGCCAGCGTGGTGCGGTAAACTAACTCAGCCGGTGAGTGGCCGATGTCGTCCTTAATAGACACACGGATACCGAGCAGATTAATAGGAAGAAATTTTATCCATGGTTAGGTCTGGACATGCACGTATGGCTGATTTCAGTTGCCTGTGGAATCTCTCTATCATGCTGTTTGCCGCTGAATGATAAGCTGTTGTGCGGCAATGTTTAGAACCGATCAGACGCGTGAGTTCGTTGAAAAGTTGCGAATCAAATTGCCGTCCTCTGTCGTGATGGTTGCGGGGACACCAAAACGCGATACCCAGTGTGATATCTGTTCCTTTATTGCTCACAAGGGGCTAAACATAGAGGGGACAAACAAGGACATCAGCGCTGAAGTATCGGACAGAGGGAAAGCTTCGGGCCATCGAGAAAAGCGGTCGATGCAGGTCAAGGGACGTAAGGACGTTCGTAGCCAGTGGAGGTATCGCACCATACCTAACAGGTAGAAGATAATGGGAACAGCTGGAACTTGAGGGACGACGAATTCCGGAGCCTATTAAGTTCTTCGTCGCCTTCCTGATCTGCCGCGATCAGCTGAAGATCGATTGTCTCTGGAGTGTGCGAAGTAAAAAAAAAGTTAATTTCAGCAAGTTTGTTCTTATTGTAGTAGTAAACCATAGAGAGAGATATGGTAATGTGCAGAGAAGACAAAGTGAGTAAGTGAAAGTGAGAGAGTGTGGGAAGTTGGATCTCATAGTTGCTGATAGTAAACTTCATTTCTCCCTTTGACCATTGTCTTTAGTAGCTGCCTTGCTTTGGATCATGATTCTAGCATTCCGCTCCCTAACTGATGGTAGCTGTCTCTGACTCGAGTTGTCATTCATTAACTAACTGATTGAGTTGTCACGAGCCGACTAACTGATTTTTGCTTGGGGTTCTTACTTTTATAACTATCCAGAAGGACAGACATATTATTGAGAACAACAGATTTAGTTGGTGATCTTGTTATCTTAATTCTAGCTTTTGGTGAAATAGAAGAGGTTAGAAAGGTCAAGTGGTGAAGACATTATTTTGGCCTAGCTAAGGCATCTGGAAAATGTAAAACTGCTGTCACAGAAAAACTATCCTTTTACCGTGAGAAAAGTTCTGTTGAACTGTTACATGAAATTTGACAATGGTGGATCGAATCCACTTCATGCCTGCAAGATCCACTACATCACTCCCCTCTCCAGTGGGGTTCCGGAAAAGGAAACGAACGATTGAAGGAGAAAAAGAAATGCATGGTTGAGGAGAAATTTAGCATATCAGGAGAGAGGATCATTGAAGTGCATACGGGAAGTTTTCTATTCAGATTAGTTCGAATAGCAGTGTCACTTTGCGTGCCAAAATGTGTGCAGTCAGTGACTGGACAGTACAGCAACTGAGTGTGTGTATGTGCATCATGGCATATACAGGAGTGAGAAAAGTTCTGTTGAACTGTTCCTTGAAATTTAGCTATGGTGGATCGAATCCATTTCTTTTGACTGTCTCCACACGTATACTCGGCTGGTGATTGGAAATACGGTAAAGGATGACTCGTCCGAGAAAATAACATTCTTTCACTGCTCTAGCAACCAATTCTGTTCTCCAATTACTCACTATCCACATAATCCCGACTAAGAATAACACTGAACCAGAGACAAACTAAAATAATAATGATAATGATTTTAAATTTTGGCAAGATGAAAGGCAAAGTCAACCTTGGTGGAATTTGAACTCAGAACGTGCAGATGGATGAAATGCTTCTAAGCATTTTGCCCAGCATGCTAATGATCCTGACAGCTCACTGCCTTCATATTATAATAATAATAATGGTAATAATAACAATAATTTTTATCCTTTCTACTATAGACACAAGACCTGAAATTTTGGGGAGGCATTATGTCAGTTACATTGACCCCAGTACTCCACTGGTACTTAATTTATTGACCCAAAAGGATGAAAGGCAAAGTTAACTTTGGCAGAATAACAATAATAATGATAATAATGAATTTTTTTAATTGATTACAAAAGCATAAGACATTGAGGATGATGTAAAGATGAAATTAACTTAGGCACAATACCAGAAATTTTTTGGCAGTGGAAGTTGGTTAGTCATTTAAATTGATCCCTAGTACCTATCTGGTACCCTAGAAAAGTGAAAAGTAAAGTTGACTTTGGTAAACAATAAACGTGATTTTGGTTTCACTATACCAGTTTACTAATTGCATTAACATCAACAAAATGGCAAAGATAATTGTTTCTTAATTATGTGAAAAGACTGCAGACAAGATAGCAACTGGGCTATTGGGAAACTTATTGCCAGAAAGAGTTAAAATGGCCAATGTAGTGTTTGGGTATGTGCCAAGACATGAAATTATAAAATATGATATTTCTTACTAAGACAATTGAAAGAGATTACATTGCTAAAAATAATCATGTCTACTTAATTTTTATTGATTCAGATTATGTAGCATGTGTGTTTGCATTGTTTGTATGTGTGTGTGTGTTTGTGTTTGCATTTGTGTTTTCATGGGCATGTGTGTGTGCATGTTTGTGTGAGTGTGTGTGCACGCACGCATGTGTGTGTGTGTGTGGTTTATTGGTCATGGAGAACTTCAATAATGTCCACAAACATTGCATCAGGTATGTCTGTGACATGAATGGGTTATATGTTATTTTAAACTCTAGGTTAGCTCTGACTGAGCAGCCATGTATCAAAGACGTTCTACATATGACCAACCTGTTTTGTTTTCTTTTTTTGTATTGTTTTGCTTTGTGTTTTTCCAGGCATCATTTCACTCAAGCCCTTCACTTCTTGTGGAGATTAAGCCATTGATAACCTTTTTTTACCCCACTGTTCTTGACTCACGGCTGTCTTTTCTGTGTTCTCTCTTTATCAGTTGGATCCCTACTTTATCAGCTTTACCTCAGTATCCCACCTTTCAGTTATTTTCAGGGTGTCCTCTCTTCCACTTTCCTAATGCAGGATGCTGGTTTCCTTAACTTGTGGCCTAATCATCCCCACTTGTACTTCAGGATCTGTTCTTCTACTAGCACATACCTCTCCCCTTTTGCCACCACTCTTCATTTCTTATCTTATCCAGCCATCTAATTTTAAGAACCCATATTGCAATATTTTTGTTTTGGCTGATGGTCAGCAGAGAAGTCGTCCTTGCAGCTTCCTTTTAGATTTTACTGCTCCACATCAAATGTTTCCCCAAGGAAAGGCCTTCCTCTCTCAGGTCTTGTTGGTTTTGAATTGTCATCAGTACTTTGGTAACTTTGCTTTTTCTTGTATGTATGTATGTATGTATGTATGTATGGCAGTGGTGGTGGTGGTGATGATGATGATGATGATGATGGTGATGGTGATGGTGATGGTGATGATGATGATGATGATGATGATGATGATCCAACAGCAGTAGCAGCAGCAGCAGCAATGTCTCATGCCATTTTTATGATAGTATCAATATGTAATTTGAGAGAAACTTAGCTGGCTGCTATTTCTAACAGATCAATGACTATGTAGGAGCTCCTTTTTTGGCTCAGATATTTTAAATTTGTGCTCTAGATAATGATGCTGTTGTTCTGGTTGTTTATCCACAGTCAGGCAGACCTACAATCAAAAGTGGTCCAGCTGTGACCTCCCAGTCTTTTTTCTCTTTACATAATTTATCTAGTATTACATTGCTTACTCTGCTCTGAAAGCACATGGCTCAGTGGTTAGAGCATTGGGCTCACACTCCTGAGGTAGTGTGTTCGAATCCTGGACCAGGCTGCATGTTGTGTTCTTGAGCAAGACACTTTATTTCACGTTACTCCAGTTCACTCAGCTGTAGAAATGAGTTGCAACATCACTGGTGCCAAGTTATATCAGCCTTAGCTTTTCTCTTGGATAACATCGGTAGCGTGGAGAAGGGAGACTGGTATGCATGGGTGACTGCTGGTCTTCTGTAAATAACCTTGCCTGGACTTGTGCCTTGGAGGGGAGCTTTCAAGGTGAAATCCCATAGTCATTCATGACTGAAGGGGGTCTTTATCCTCTTACTCTGTTTTTCCCTTTTTAAGATAATAAGATGTGATTTACCGTTCGTCTTTTATCTTTTACTTGTTTCATTCATTGGACTCACCATGCTGGGGTACTGCCTTATATATGGAAGCACTCCGTCGGTTACGACGACGAGGGTTCCGGTTGATCCGAATCAACGGAACAGCCTGCTCATGAAATTAACGTGTAAGTGGCTGAGCAACATGTACCCTTAACGTAGTTCTCGGGGATATTCAGTGTGACACAGAGAGTGACAAGGCCGGCCCTTTGAAATACAGGTACAATAGAAACAGGAAGTAAGAGTGAGAGAAAGTTGTGGTGAAAGAGTACAGCAGGAATCACCACCATCCCCTGCCGGAGCCTCGTGGAGCTTTAGGTGTTTTCGCTCAATAAACACTCACAACGCCCAGTCTGGAAATCGAAACCGCGATCCTATGACCATGAGTCCGCTGCCCTAATCACTGGGCCATTGTGCCTCCACACTGCTTTAAAGGGTGTAGTTAAACCAACTGATCCCAAATCTAATTTTTTAAGCTTTGTACTTATTCTATCAGTTTGTTTTGCTGAACTGTTAAGTTACAGGGACATAAATTAACAAACATTGCTTGTGAAATAGCAGTGGGAGCACAAACACAAACACACCCACACACATATGCAGATGCACATACACATGCTTTCTTGCACACACAAACATACGTGCACACATACACACACACACACATGCAGGTGCACATACACACGCTCTCTTGCACACACAAACATGCATGCACACATACACACACACACACACATGGCAGGCTTCTTTCAATTTCTATCTACCAAATCTTCTCATAAGACATTGGTTAGCCTGGAGTTATAGTAGAATATGCTTGTCTAAGATGCAATGCAGTGGGACTGAACCTGGGACCGTGTGGTCGAGAAGCAAACTTCTTAACACAAATTGGAGGGAGATTTTGCTGCTTTTTCTAGCAGGTTAATTGACTATATAGTGACCCTTTTAATGACTTGTATATTGGAAATGTAGTAGGGTCCTCTGAATATCTTCCATCTTGACTGATCATCAAAGGTTATGATATCAACAGGAGATGGCTGTAAGGAAAGATACTGCCGTCACCATTAACACCATCATAGCCACCAACATCACCATTAAAGGAGCCTCAGTTTGATTGCCTGATCTGCTTGAAATAGATAACAAATCTCCCTCAAATCATGTTACCATCTAAAACCTACATATTCATAAGAAGACTAGATGGCTACAAGTGGAATGATTTTGATCATATGTCTGCTCAATCAACATTGACTGAGGGTTAAACAACAACACTGCTTTTATCACATCCACTACCACCATCACCAACAACAACAACGACAACAACAACAACAACATTAATCTTTTAGTATTCAGGTTACTCTAGGGCGGCAAGCTAGCAGGAATGTTAGCATGCCAGGTGAAATGCTTTGCGGTATTTCATCTGTCTTTACGTTCTGAGTTCAAATTCCGCCGAGGTCGACTTTGCCTTTCATCCTTTCGGAGTCGATTAAATAAGTACCAGTTATGCACTGGGGTCGATATAATCGAATTAATCCGTTTGTCCTCTCTGTGTTTAGCCCCTTGTGGGTAGTAAAGAAATAGGTATTTCATCTGTTTTTATGTTCTGAGTTCAAATTCTGCCATGGTCAACTTTGCCTTTCATCCTTTCAGGGTTGATAAATTAAGTACCATTTGCATATTGGGATCGATCTAATTGACTGGCCCCCATCCCCAAAATTTCAGGCCTTGTGCCTAAAGTAGAAAAGTATTCAGGTTACTCTGTCATATACTCTGCTTAATTATTCACATTGTTTTGAATTAATCATGCATTGGTTTGTGGCTTTGAGATTTTGATGAACTAACTGTTAATTTTTAGAGTAATATTGTAGGGTTGGTGTGAGAGGTCAAAGCTGGCCAGTTTGAGCATTAAACAGGTAGAGTATTTTGGCCAGATATGGCTGGTTTAAATGCCAAAGGGTTAATCATCACCATCACACAAATAGCAACACCACACCACCACCACCACCATTATCACTATCACAATCAATAATACTATCAACTTCCCCACCATCATATTAATATCCGCACCATAATACATCCCCACCCCACCCAACAAGGAACCTCACTCTAATGTTGTGTCTTGCCTGTTATAAATAACAACCAAATTTATATTAAATTATATCCTATTGACATCTAAGACTACATTAGACAAAGTAATATGAGATACAAGAAGACAAAAAAAGATGGAATAATAAAGATAATTCTTTTCTTTTCTGCTATAGGCACAAGGCCTGCAATTTTGTGCTCAACTGGTATTTACTTTATCGACCTTGAAAGGATGAGAGGCAAAGTTGACCTTGGCAGGAATTGAACTCAGAATATTAAAATGGACGAAATACCGCTGAGCACTTTGTCCGGCATGCTGACAATTCTGCCAGCTTGCTGCTGCCAATACTAATAATGATAATGGTTTCTAATTTTGGCACAAGGCCAGCAAGTTTTGGGGGATAGTTGATTACATTGGCCCCTTTGTTCAACTGGTACTTATTTTATTGACCCCAAAAGGATGAAAGATAAAGTTGACCTCAGCAGAATTTGAACTCAGAAAATAAAAACAGACAAAATGCAGCTAACTATTTTGCCTGGTGTGCTAACAATTCTGCCAGCTTGTTGCTGTCAATGATAATAATGATAACAATAATGAGTTTATTGTATACAGTGATCAGATGCACTACACAAAGAACATATGCCTACAGACAGACTTAAACCTACAACATTCTGGGCTATAAGGGAATACACATGCCCAAGGTACGATGCAGCAGGACTGAACCCAAAACCACATGGTTGCAAAGCAAGCTTCTTAACCACACTGCTATGCCAGCATCTATAATAAATAAATAAATAAATGGGATTGTCATGATTAGAATGCTTTCACAGCTATATGAGATGATAGTCATTACAGGAATGCTCTAATCTTGGTCACCCTAAGATTAAACAACAGCAACAACAGCATCAATAGGTAGTACCATTATTGATTTTGCATCTGTGATGAGATTTAATCTCGTTAAAAAAAAAATCTAACTTCATTAGCTTAGGCTAGAGAACTGCTTATATTTTCTAATGAAGGAGACTCTGGAGAGAGAAAATCATTTGACCTGAAGTTACAACTGAGATTTCCGTTTATTCTGTTATCTGATTTGATCATTAGAAAAGAGGAAAAGAAAAAGTGAAGAAATGAAAGACTTATGTTGCTGTGCAACATACCTGCCATGATATGATAAGAGCCAATGAAAGAACTTCTGAGTGGTCGATCAACCTACAAGAAATAGCAGCCAAATTTCTTTTGTTTTTATTTTTATACTTATTTTACAGGA
Organism: Octopus sinensis; assembly: GCF_006345805.1. NCBI lineage: Eukaryota > Metazoa > Mollusca > Cephalopoda > Octopoda > Octopodidae > Octopus > Octopus sinensis. The sequence goes on along the minus strand of NC_042999.1, from coordinate 128,029,976 downwards.
AGTCACTTCCTAGAAGGCAGCAAGGAACCAACAATAAAACAGTCCAAAAGTAACCATCTAATTTGTTGGTACTTGCAAAAGAAAAATATGAATAAATTTAATGAGATTTAAATGAATTAAGATCATAATTGTCTAAAATGAAAAGTGAGAGAATTCCATAAAACAGATATTTGAGGACAAAAACTACAAGGAGAGAAATACTTCTAAAAGATGGGGACAACCACAACAAAAGGATGAGAGTTAGCAGAAAGATGAGTTGCTTGATTAATAACCATAAGAGGAGACAGAAGAGGAGAGAGTAGTGAAGAACAACCACTATGAAAGTATTTATAGAACAGAGATAAGGAAGCAATTCCATGGTGATGCATAAAGAAGTGCCGAGCTCTAATTGTGGAGAGTCCCTGTGGAAGGGGTAGACCCAAGAAGACATGGGACAAAGGGGTGAGAAAGGATCTTCAGATGCTGGGCTTCACTGAGGAAATGACAATGGACTGGGAGATGTGGCAATTTGCTGTACTTGACAAGACATGTCAAGCTAAATAAAATTGCTGTCTTCTACACATACAGGCTTGTCTTTTCAGGTGCTGGTGCCACTTAAAAAGTACCCATGCCAGTGCTACATTAATTCACCCATGCTGGTGGCACATAAAAAGCACCCAGCACACTCTGTAAAGTGGTTGGCATTAGGAAGGGCATCCAGCCATAGAACCCATGCCACAACAGACAGCTCCCTGCTAGCTACCTCCATGTCAAACCGTCCAACCCATGCCAGCAAGGAAAACAGACATTATATGGTGATGATGATGATGATGATGATAACAGAAGAGAGGGGTTGAAGTTTAGTTGCCAAAACAGGGCTCACAATGTTAAAAGTGCTCTTTGAAACCTAATCAAGGAATACCAGTCCAAATGTGACATCAATATTTCATACAAGAATGAATAAAATGACTGAATAAGAGAATACATTCAGGAAAATGGCAATGATGAGTTTCATATAAAGAACCAACAATCATGGTGGCTAATTTAACAATACATCAAATATTATCACTTATCTTGGAGAAAATAAAAGAACATGTTGGATAATGAATGCAGTTCTAAATACACTTTGGCAAAAATAAATTAATCTTGTATTATCTTTTACTTGTTTCACTCTAAACCTTTCAAGGGTTTAGACCAGTGTTTCCCAAACTTTTCTTGCCAAATTTTAATATTGCCCACCTATCAGCCAAAAAATGCTCCATTGCCCACCTGTGTTAAAAACCTCCTGACACAACCCCCCACCAACACAAAATACCCTAGTAAAACACCCCCTTGTATCATTTGACACACACACTATATCGTAGACTTGTTACCCTGTTAGTGCCATTTGGACTAAATATGCGGTTGTTTACAAATCCCTTATTGTGGGTTTAGTTTTGCCATTAGTGTGAATAAAATTCTAACGTTAACTCTATATTATGCAGACAGATTAACTTCTGGAATCTTGCACTTTCTTTTACACTGATTTTCATTTTCTCCAAATGAACCACTGATCAGAACTACTGATGTAAAAATAATTAATGATTGTATTACAAAGGAAAAGGATAAAACTTTTTAATAAGAACCATGTGTCTGGTGCGATGCATCTAGTGCAGATTCATTCAGTTTCAAACTTGTCAACTTCAGCCACAAGTCTCCTCATGTCACATCCAGTCCAATTCTTTTATGGAGAAATAAAGTTCCTGCATGGCTAAACCAGATGCAACCAGATATGAGGTAGGGAAGGCAAGCAAAAGTAATTTCAGATGTTTCCACAGAATGGGTTCGGAATTCAATATACTCTGATAGTACCACAAACCTTCTTTGTCATTATGGCGATATCGCATTGTGGCATCATTGTCATTTTGTAATTCTATCAATTCCTCCTGAACATCATCCTTACAATTGACTGCATCAACTTCAAATGGATTGCTATACTAATCTGGAATATTTAGCGCAATAACATCTTGAAATTGCTCCACCATGTTATCATGCAATGATTGTAAATAGTTGTGATATGTAGCTAAATCCTCATCAACCAATTCATCTTTCAAAGAATCAAGTTGTGGAAATTGATGGAATTGACATTTTGAAATGTTAATCTTATACAATACCAATTTCAAAATGAAAGTAGTGATAAATGATTTACAATCAACGAAAGTTTTTCTGTTTCCTTGCAATAACTTATTCAAATCATTTAATTTTGTGAACATATCACTAGGCAATAAGATATTGCACCTTGCAGCCATCAATGAAGCAGATAGTGGACTATCTTCAAAGAAAGATAATGGCGACAATTCACCCATCACACTCATGTGTGTGTGTGTGTGTGTGTGTGTCTTCGTTACTCATTTATATATTAAGTGGATGTGTGGTTAGGAAGCTTGCTACCCAGCCACATGGTTTTGAGTTCAGCCCCAATGGTGGCACCTTGGGCAAATGACTTCTCTTATAGCCTCAGGCTGACTGAAGTCATGTGATTGAATTTGGTCTGTAGATGTTTCTGGCGTGTGTGTACATATGTGTGTAGGTGCTTATGCTTCCTAACAGAGAGGAGGGAATAGGTTTCTTTCAGTTTCTTTCTACCAAATCCATTCACAAGATTTTGGTCAGTGCTGGGTTGTAGTAGAAAACATTTGTCCATGGTGGAACTGAATTTGCACCTATTCCTAACCACATGGCCCCAGTGGACCTCTGTATAGTTTCCACACATCAAAATTTACTCACACAGCTATGGTCAGCTTGTAGCGAAAGACACCTGTTTAAGGTGTCACTCTGTGGGATGGGATCAAAACCACATGTTTCTATGGCAAAATTTGTAACCACACAACCAGATTGATGCCTATTTTTCAACTTTAATATATATTGCAAACACACATACACATGCATACACATGCATACACCTGCAAGCCACTATATGGTTGCTTGATCTGCTAGGAATAGGAAGAGCAGCTAAATCTTCTTCAAACCTTACACCACTGCCTTAAAATAAAAGCACACATTGAATAATGTAATCTTTGATACATTATTCCTGAATGAAATCTAGATGGTATGAAGACTGGATGAATGTCTTTGATAAATCTGGGAGTTAAATAAAAATAACAACTACATGTAAATGATCTAAATTCAGACCTCAGTTACAAATGCATTAAAACAAGGCAAAAATACGAATAATAAAAAACCCAACAAATTGTAACATAATAACCTTTGAATGTACAGGATTTACAAATAGTTTCTGTTGACCTGATCTTAACTTCAGGCATTAATTAGTGATATCTAATTATTCTGAATGTCTAAGGGCAAACAAACCTAGAATTTTCATTAACTAAAGTCTGATCATTTTCAGTGATCTACTTTCTCACTCTCCATTAAGTTGGAATAATCATTAGATTTTTATCTAATATTGATAATTATTCTTGCCTGCCATAGAACTGTATGACTGCAATGCCAGCAATACAATACAGTCCCAATGGCTGCAATTCTAATCATTGTATATTGTCCAAATGATATATCAGCTAGTTTGAGATTCATCCGATATAATAGAGTATTTGATCAGCAAGAAGAAACTAACAAGTGAAAAGTATCAATAGAAAACAGGCATATTTCAACTTGCATTGTTTCAAGTTATGTCTCTTTTGATTTTACGTTTTTTGAAGAATTTAACAGAAAAATAAACCTCAACTTCTGTCAGTTTATGCAGCTTTATATCAGTCTCAGTGAACTTTTAAAAGCATGAAATTTTTTTAAAAACATCTAAATATAAAAAAAAACAGCCTACCATGAAGCACAAAACCAAATAAAATATGTGTGAAAATATGTACAAGCCACTTATTAAAACAGAAGAATTTTTTAAAATGAATTTGTAAAAATGTCTTTTTATGTTAAATCATTTTTCAAGTCACATGTCTTGTTGCATCATAGGTCATCCCTGATGGAAGGCACTCCCACTGTGACCATTCCACTCATCTGTATATACAGAACTACACTGTCCAGTGTGGCCAAGTCACATGTCTTGGAACTAATTACCTGCATAGGATGAGGTATGCCTGTATTTGTGAGAGAATTTGAACATATTTTTTTTATCTTATTTGAAAGAAAGAAGGAAGAAGAGAGGAATGAAGATGAGAAAAAAGGAAGGAAAAGAGGAAAGAAGATGAGAAGAAGGAGTGGTACGGAAATGTGTAGGTGGCGTGTGTTCATGACCTTTGCATGCTCACCATGGAATAAAAACAGATGAAACAATTGATTGTAAATATAGACAGTTCAATAATATCATTATAGCTATAATACTGAATACAATAGTGCTATATCTGATTGTGAACTAGGAGGAGACTGCAAACCATCACTAATCACCTCAAATTCTTGTCCTTAATTTTTCTTTTTTCTTCCTTTTGCTACATTCAATAACACTTCCTTACCATTTCCTTATAATAACATTCAACTCAACATTAAAGAAAAAAATCTAAGGAATAAAAACCAAAGAAAACTACATTTTATTCCTACATTTATATATGCTCAGTTATTTAAGGGCATTTTGCACTCAACTGTTACATCTACCAATATCTGAGGTAAGTGTACTGAAAGTTGAAACATCAGGCCGTGTAAAAAAAAAAGCAATAAGAAGAATATAAGGACATATTTCTAGTTCCGTTTGTTTGCCATATGGCAGATTTAATTTTTCATATGACCAGTAACATTCCCACCATGTTACATAATGTTGAATGGTAATGGATCATGTAGTCATAACTTGCTTAAAACAGAATTTAAAAGAAGGAAATAGTTTTTTTTTTGTTTCTCTATCATGCTTTGTAATTATTGAATAAATCATTTGGATATCCAAGCTTCAGTAATTTCTGGGATATCAACAAGAGACATTCAATGAAGGAGCTACTATGGCGTACTCTAAAGTGTAAGAAATTGCAGTCAAATATCCCTCAGCTCACATCCTACCATCTTAGCAAGGGATGGCCTCATTTAGCAGTGTAGTTCTGTATATATAGATGAGTAGAATGGTCACAGCTGGAGTTCCTTCAATCAGGGCTGACCTGCAATTTAACTAGATAGCAACAACTCAATGAAAAAAAAAATGAAATCACATCCACTAGGGCTTGTAAAGTCAATGTCTCTCCTTCATCCTTTTCCCATTTTTGGCATGGCTCTTAAGCTTGATATTTTTCTTATTGCCAACTATTTTACATCATTGTCTGGATGCATTTACAATGTTTTCAATTCTTGAGAGATTGTCCCAGGCAAAATTAAAGAGACCACCCCACTCACTGCTACACTTTGTTCCTTCTGTTCGTCCCTCCTTTATTTACTTTTGTGTGAGTACACACACATATTGCGTGTGAGTGTGTGTGTGTACATATACATGAAGAGAGAAAGACAGAGGTGTATACATACATATAAACAGATGGAGAGAAACTTGCATGTATATATGTATATGGGAGGGTGAGTGTGCGTGTACTTTGATGGAGATGTATGCATATAAGCCCATACATTTAATGTAGTTGGTTAAAAGACTTGAAAGACATAATTAAGTGATGAACAGACAAGATACGGTTTCCAAGATGTAGATATCAGTCAGCTGTAATAAGTATTGTTAGAAATTTTGAAACTTGGAGATATTCAAGAGGAGAAAGAAACACTGTGCAGTAGCAGCAGTAGCAGCTGCACTACCACCACTTCACCACTATCCTTCAGCTATAATAGGTAAACCATGCTTATATTACTGTAGCAAGAATATTTAGCAATTGCAAAACTTAGAAATTGAACCTAGATTACTATATACAATGCAAAACAAAAAAACTTATAATAAAAGCAACAACTGAAGAACATGGTTGTGATTTGCTCAAATGTTACCAATGTTATCGAAATATCTAACCATTCAAGACTTCTTGTGGAACTGAATCTAATAATGATTTCATCTTTGGCATGTCCTCTCTGACCAGAAGCATTGCCATAGATTCAGTGCATATTAGCCACTACACGGCAGTCAGCTAATGGTAGCAGTTTACCAGCAAGCAAACTAGGGATGAGTCACAACACCAAAACAATGGACTATGATTATAACAACAACACATCCTAACTAGCTAACTCCAAGAAACATGATGGCAGCTACCTGATCCCCAACACCTCATATAAACTTCAAATTATCTGGGAGTATACATAATTTCTTTGCCGTCCATAGCAATAGAAACATTCATCTTATTTCTTTACTGCCCACAAGGGGCTACACACAGAGGGGACAAACAAGGACAGGCAAACGGATTAAGTCGATTACATCGATCCCCAGTGTGAAACTGGTACTTATTTAATCGACCCCGTAAGGATGAAAGGCAAAGTTGACCTCGGCGGAATTTGAACTCAGAACGTAACGGCAGACAAAATACTGCTAAGCATTTTGTCCAGTGTGCTAACATTTCTGCCAGCTTGCCGCCATAGAAACATTCATCTTGTTAACGATAAGATTAAGTATTTTTGCAATAAAAATTACAGCAGAATTTGAGTCCCTTATTGTAACACTACTTTATTGCTAAACATTGTTGATGGTTTACTCTGAAAAGGAAAACATAAGGAAAGGATAATTATATGACTGTTTTATAGATATTGAATGAGAAGATCATTTAGTAAGAAGACAGTTGAAAGTCATAGAATGCAAAACGAAAGATGTGTCCCATGCTGGCACGTTCAGGCACTTGGGAGGTCAGCAAGTAATATTGAGGCTTTGTAAAGTGTGTTTTCAAAAGTTTGAAATGTATAGTGCATTTTCTGGCATAGGAATCAAATTTTTCAGACCAAATTTTACAGTCAAAAAAGGAAGCTCAACCTATATACTGAGATGACTCTGGAGGACCCAAACGTCCATGTGAAATACAGAAGGATTTAGAAAAATAGAGACAATGTTTGCATGCTTATACTACATGCTTACACTATATACCATGTCAAATTGTATGCTGGAAAATATGGTAATTACTCAGTTATATATATTTCTTTCAATAGAGAGAAGGAAAAGGAAAGTTGTTGGTTAAGAAAGTCAGTTTATTGAGTAGAGCAGCCTTTTAAAAACTTGGGAGTTCAAGAGAAAATATATTTAAATAACAATCCTTGGTGGTGAAAGTGAAGGTGTATGACCTAGTGGTTAAGATGCTGCATGCATAATTGCAAGATAATGGTTTCAATTGCCAGACTGGTTGGTGCATTGTGTTTTTAAGGAAACTGTTGTGTGGATGCCACCAGACGATGAAGAAGGCTAGCCCAATACGTAGATATAGAGGGAGAAGTCTAGACATCAGGAGTTGAGTAGAGGTCATCAGAATGTGTGATATAACAGTGGCAATGAGGATGAGATAGCACACACAGCCACTGTGTAGTATTGCAATATAACTGTGGTGACATGGATTTCGTAGCACGCACAACAAAAACGCTTCATATCACGTTGCTGTAAATGAATCTCAGCAATAGCTAGGAAATTAACATTACAACAGAGCAGCATCATGTTCCAATTCAAAGGACATAGACAATGTAGAATCTTCCTTCGTTGATATCTACCAACTAACTAATACTACAAAGTCAAGTAAAAAAAAAAAAAAGAAGACCTAACGAATGTATATGACAGTCAAATACACCTAGTCATTTTAGAGTCCTTATGAGTTAAAGAGGAAAGTGTCATTAGTAACAGCATAATATTAGAAGAGATAAGAAGGGAAGTTTGAAGGTATATTACTGTTGGTAGATGATGTTGGGAGATAGTAACTAAACAAACCATCAATAGCATTGATAAGGAAGCCATTTCTGGAGGAAAAGAAACATTGACAGAGATGTCATATTTCTTATTCATTGCTTCTGCACATTCTTTTCTATCTTCCTCCCTTTCAATCTACACTCTTTTCTTGTCTTTAAATCTTCACTTTCCTTTTCCCCTTCTTTCTAAATATCTAATCTTTTTTTGTTCTTAATTTCTCCTTTTCTCTCTGTAAATCTTTACTCTGTCTTCCAGCTAAATGTTCTCTCTCTCTCTCTCTCTCTCTCTCTCTCTCTCTCTCTGTCTCTCTCTCTCTCTCTCTCTCTTTCTACTTTTTTAAAAATCTTCATGCATTCCTCTCTTTCTCTGTCTAGTTTACTCTTTCTCACTCTCTCTAATTATTCTCTTCCACTGCTTCTCTCTCTCTCTCTCCCTCTCTCTCTCCCTCTCTCTCTGTAAATCTTCACTCTGCTTTCTAATTCAGTTTTTACTATCCTTTTCTGCTCTTTCTATCTCTCTTTAAATCTTCATTCCTTCTCTCTCTTTTGTTTTCTCACTAAATTTTCACTTTCTCCCCCCTCTCTCTTTATGCTTTTTCCTCTCACTAACTCTTTACTCACACACACACTCTCTCTCTTTCTCTCTAAATCTTCACTCTTTCTTTCTCTCCTTCAATTTTCTCACCTTCTCTCTCCTTCCTCTCACTCTCTCACTGAACCCACTCTCTCTCTCCCTCTCATTCTCTCACTGAACGCTCTCTCTCCCTCTCACTCTCTTACCAACCCCCCTCTCTCTCTCTCTTTCTCTAAGTCTTCACACTTTCTCCCTCTCTTTAAACCTTCACACATTGTTTCTCATTCCCCTCACAATGCTATTATTTTCTCCTATCACCAACTATCTTTTTAATTACTTACTCCACTTAACACACTTTTTAGCTTCCATTCCTACCACTTACTCCTACCAAAATACCTAACACTACCAACCATACAGCTGAAGATTTACAAATCTATGATTATTTTCCATCTACTTTTCCTCACTATCTGTCTCCTAAAAAAAATGAGATAATTCTTCTAGAAAGTCCACATTAAGATTTCATACTCCAATCATTATCATTTGCTGATGTAGAGTGAATGATTGCCTTGGGAGAGGAGAAGGATGTGTTGCCATGGAAATGAAACTCAAATCCTGTCCAAAACAGATTTTTTCCAAATTTGATTGTAATATTTTCCATGGAAACTTAAATTCGACTGTAATGTTATTAGTGTACTCAACAGTTTTCCTACAGAAAGAAATTCTTTGAGGATTTCATTCTTCTAAATGGTGTTTAATAATATGAAGATTTTTAAGCTGGTTGCAATAATAATAAAAAAAATCCAACATTAGTTACCAGTTTAATAAAATAATGTATCTCGTTCTTTCTTTCTCTCTCTCATACATTTATGTATGCATATATGTTTGTATGAATACATACATACACACACACAGACATATATATATATATATACATACATACATAATATATATATATACATGCATATGCATACATGCATGCATGCATACATACATACATACATACATACATACATACATGCATATATACATACACACATGCACATGCACACACTCTCTCACACACACACATATATATGTGTGTGTGTATATATATTCTTTTATTCTTTTATTCTTTTGCATGTTTCAGTCATTTGACTGAAGCCATGCTGGAGCACCACCTTAAAGGATTTTAGTCGAGGAAACTGATCCTGGGACCTATTCTTTATAAGCCTGGTGCCGATTCTGTCGGTCTCTTTTGCCAAAACATTAAGCTGGTATAAACTCACCAACACTGGTTGTCAAGTGATGGTGGAGGGACAAAACACAAACACACAGACATATACACACACACACACACACACACACACACACACATATATATATAAAAATATATACATACATACATACATATGTATATATATATATAATATATATATATACATGATGGGCTTCTTTCAGTTTCCATCTACCAAATCCACTCACAAGGCTTTGGTCAACCTAAGGCTATAGTAGAAGACGCTTGCCCAAGGTGCCACACTGTGGAACTGATCCTGGAACCATGTGGTTGGGAAGTAAGCTTCTTAACACACAGCCATACCTGCACCTGAAAAAATATGGAATGCTTCACAAATTTGTGTGTCATCCTTGCATAGGGGCCATACTAATCTTCTCTGTATCATTCCAATTTTAGAATAAATATTGCTGTATATGTTGTATATACATGCATGCATGCATACATACATACATACATAATACATACATACATGCATACACATAATTATACTTTTCAAATGCTTGCAGCTTCCTTTCTCTCTTGCACACACACACATACACACACACATTCATGGGTAATATATCTACATATAAATTTATGCATAGACACAATGCTGATTTGTTCATCCATATTTACACAAATGCATGTATCTATCTAGCTGCATCTATATGCATACATGTGAATGTGTGCATGTGCATGCATATACATCTACATATATATATATATCATAATCATCATCATCATCGTTTAAAGTCCGCTTTCCAGGCTAGCATGGGTTGGACGATTTTGACTGAGTGCTGGCAAACCAGACGGCCGCACCAGGCTCCAAACTTCATCTGGCAGAGTTTCTACAGCTGGATGCCCTTCCTAACGCCATATATATATATATATATATATAATATATATATATATATAATATATATATATATACATATACATACATACATACATACATACATACATACATACATATATATATATATATATTATATATATATATATATATTATATATATATATATATAAGTTTAAATAGAGGTTAAAATAACCACCTTAAGGGATAGAAAATATTCAATGAATTACTGGTTATGTTACCTATTATTTTAATGTGAATAGTAATATTCCTGAATTAATAGGTTTAAGTATAAAACTGTTTATAAATATTCAAATTAAAATCCATTTCCAATCTTCTGTGAAAACATGCTTGGTGCTGGGGAAATATTACCTTACTTGGAAACAAGTGTGGGTGGGATTAGGAAGGGCATCCAGCTGTAGGAAATTTGCCATTATGAATTCCGGCCAGTCAATGTGAATTATACACATACATCATGCTTATATACATGTATACACATGCAGCATAATTCTATATCAATAGTCCAGCCCATGCCAGCATGCAATATGAACACTAAATGATGATGATGTTAAATGCAGGTATGGCTGTGTGGTTGAGAAGTTTGCTTCCCAGCCACATGGTTCTGGGTTCGATCCCACTATGTGGCACCTTGTACAAGTGTCTTTTGCTATATATAGCTCCAAGCTGCCTTGTGAATGGATTTGGTAGACAGAAACTGAAAAGTGCACATCATGTATGTATGTATGTATGTATGTATGTATGTATGTATGTATGTATGTATGTATGTATGTGTGTGTGTATGTATGTATGTATGTATGTATGTATGTTTCCCTCCCTGTCTTGATATCATGTGATAGCTGTAAATAAGTGTCACCATCATTCAAGTGGTGTTTTCTGTTTACAATCTTCTGTGAAAATATGCTTAGTGTTGAGGAAATCCAGCTGTAGGAAATTTGCCATTATGAATTCCATCCAGTGCATGTAAACATGGAAAAGTGGACATTAAAATGATGATAATGATACTACTGCTTACTGTTAATGCTTTGGCTAAACAGAATTATAAAATATCTATCTATATAGATACAAGTGGCTGTTTGACACAGGAGTGGCTGTTTGACACAGGAGTGGCTGTGCAGTAAGTAGGTTGCTTACCAACCACCTGGTTCCGGGTTCAGTCCCACTGTGTGGCACCTTGGGCAAGTGTCTTCTACTATAGCCTCGAGCCAACCAAAGCCTTGTGTGTGGATTTGATAGATGGAAACTGAAAGAAGCCCATTGCATATATATATATGTGTGTGTGTGTGTGTGTGTGTGTGTGTGTGTGTGTATGCTTGTGTGTCTGTGTTTGTACCCCCACCATCACTTGGCAACTGATGTTGGTGTATTTACATCCCCATAACTTAGTGGTTTAGCAAAAGAGACTGATAGAATAAGTACCAGGCTTACAAAGAATAAGTCCTGGGTTGATTTGTTCGACTAAAGGCAGTGCTCCAGCATGGCACAGTCAAATGACTGAAACAAATAAAAGAATAAAAGAATATATCTATAGGTGCAGGTGTGGCTGTGCAGTCAGTAGCTTGCTTCCCAATCTTATGGTTCCAAGTTCAATACTGTTGTGTGACACCTTAGGTAAGTTGTCTTCTATTATAGCCTCAGGCCAATCAAAGCCTTGTGAGTAGATTTGGCTGATGGAAATTGAAAGAAGGCCATCATACACACGCCTGACAACTGGTGCTGGTGTGTTTACCAGTTTGGCAAAAGAGATTGACAGAATAAGTAACAGGCTTTTAAAAATAAGAAACTGGCGTCAATACAGGTGATGAAAACTTCTTCAAAGCAGTGCCCCAGCATGACTACAAACTAATGACTGAAACAAGTGAAAGGTAAAAGATAAAACACACATCATAAACACACATAAAACTAAAGAAACAAGAAGAAGTTCAGTAGTGATGGATGGATTTTATATTGGGTTGTCCGGAAAGTTCATGCCGATTTATAGTAGTTTACCTTTCGACTTATTTTAGAAAAATGGTTGAGTCCATAAAATAGGATTTGACTACACCTCCCTTTAGAGCACAGTTTAAGCTATCTTTTCGTGGAAGAAGATTTATGTTCCTATAACCTGTGTTAATTCTGTAACCCTTTAAAACGGAAGATAAGAAAGTTTATTTTCAGCACTTGATGGTTTGGGAACCAGACAAAAATTGCTGCAGCTCGGCTGGGATGTGTTACCCCACCCTCCACATTCACCAAATATTGCTCCTTTGGATTTCCACTTATTCAGGTCTCTGCAGAATAGTGTTAATGGTAAAAATTTCAATTCCTTGGATAACATAAAAAGATACCTTGATGAATTCTTTGCCATGAAACTACCTCATTTCTGGGAAGAGGGTATTTTCAAGTTAAAGGAAAGATGGAGATGTATTGTGCAACAAAATGGTTCATATTTGGTTGATTAAAAATGTAATGGCCTTTTTCTTTCCTTTAAAAATCAGCACGAACTTTCCAGACAACCCAATATTTATTTGCACAGCAAAATTTATTAAGCATATTAGAATTAACTGAGACTTCCAATTTCACTTGCTCAACTACACACACACGTGTGCGCACACATGCACGCACGCACACACACACACACACACACACACACACCTGAATGAATATATTATGCATATTCAATATGAAACACATAGACATACACGAATATATGTATGTGTGAGTAAATCTAAGAATAAACCTAAGTGCTGTCACTATACAACAAAAAGAACCTGTATGTGTCTCTTTGTATATATTTGTGTGAGTGCATGTCTATGTGTATGTGTGTGTATGTGTGCAAAATCTCTTAATTCATCAAAAACCATAATCTATTCCAAATCATACACAATTTTTTTTATTAATCTCAACCATACACAATGAAAGTCTCAAGAAATTCTCATTGCTTTTGAATCCAAACAATAGATATATTACTTTCATGTCTGATATCAGACGGTAGCCAATATCTGTGTCTTCTAGTACTCAATATATCCCACAATACAAAAACTTGGCATGTAGTTTCATCTTGATTTCATTATATATATATATAGATATAGATATAGATATATAATTATATATATACATATATTTAATTTTATATTTATATTATTGTGCATATATATATAATTATACATGTATATTTTATTTATAAGTATATTTTATTATATATATATATATATCCACACACACACACATATATATGCATTCGTACATATACATATAAATACATATATATACATACATACATACATACATACATACATACATATATATATATATATATATATATATATATATATATATATATATATATATATATATATTCTTTTACATTTTCCTTCTAGAATTACCTTTATTATAATGGCTGTGCTTGTTTCTTATTTTCTGAATCTTTAATCACTGGATTGATAAAAACTGAACGCAGCCAGCAAATTCTAGAAATTTATGATAGCTCTTGAGTCTGGTTAGAACGTCAATAGCTACAGTAGTAGTAGTAGTAGTAGCAGCAGCAGTTATTATAATTGTTGTTGTTGTTGTTCTTTAAACCTTGATTGAGTAAACCTATGATGAAAGCTGTTCTAGCTATGATCATCTTGTTTTCCTTTTTTTTTTGCTTTTTATTGTTTTCCATATATATATATATATATATATATATATATATATATACGTCATTTGTACTTCAAACAGGTTTAGTTATCATATTGCACAGGTGCAGATATGGCTGTATGGTTAAGACGTTCGCTTTCCAATCACAAGGTTTCGGTTCAATCCTACTGTGCGGCACCTTGAGTAAGTGTCTTCTTCTATAGCTTTGAGCTGACTAATGTCTTGTGCGTAAATTTGGTTGATAGGAACTGTGGAATCCCATGTTACATATGGAAACAAAACCTAGAACCAAAGGGCCTTAGAGTTAATCTAGCAAAGACCAAGGTTGTTGTTAGCAAATAAACAGATTAGTCTCTCTTTCCATTAGATAAGTGGATCTGCTCAATATGTAGGAAAGGAGTGGGAAGTAATTCCATTTGCTGCACTCAGAGTAAGTTATGGACACATAAGAGATGCGGTGGGATCACAGGTAGATTAGCAGATAAGGTCGTATTAATGTGCGGCAGATGTGCCGGAACAATAAGCACTAAGAGCATGCGGGACTTAGACTCTCTTAAGTGTTCAGGAGGCTCTCTTGAGGTAGTAGATAATTTCTGCTACTTAGGTGATCAAATTAGTAATGGTGGTGGATGCTCTGGAAGTATTGTTTCTAGAATAAGAATAGGATGGAGGAAGTTCAGAGAACTACTACCTCTGTTGGCAACAAAAGGACTTTCTCGCAGAGTGAAAGGCAGCTTGTATGATGCTTATGTATGAATGGCTATACTCCATGGTAGTGAGACATGGACTCTGAATGCAAAGGACATGCATAGACCAGAGAGGAATGAAGGCAGTATGCTCTGCATTATCTAGTAGTTTAGAGATTTTGATGATGTGAGTGTTTAATTTTAGAATGACATTGTAGGGTTGGTGTGAGAGGTCAGATCTGGCCAGTTTCAACATAAAACAGTTTAAATATTTTGGCCAGATATGGCTGGTTTGAATTCTTAAGGATGAAGGCATATAGCTTAGTGATTAGGGTAATCAACTCACAATTGTAAAGTCATGAGTTTGATTCCTGGCAGTGTGTTATGTCCTTGAGCAAGAGACTATTTCACATTGCTTCAGACTACTCAGCTGGCAAAAATGAGTTGTACCTGTAATTCAAAAGGCTGGTCTTATCATATTCTGTGTCATGCTGTGTCATCTTTGAGAACTATGTTAAGGGGTACACATGTTTGTGGACAGCTCAGCCACTTGCACATTAATCTCACAAAGCAGGCCGTTCTGATGATTTGATAAACTGGAACCCTTGTTGCCGTAACCAACAGAGTGCCAGTTTTGTTTGAATGCTAAAGGATTACATGAAAAACCAAAAATAATTTATGTTGAGGGAACAAAGTGATGGACAGTTGAAACAACAGTTATAGACAGAACTGTAACACTAGGTTTAGTTTTAAACAAAACAGTAGTCTTTTATTCTTTTACTTGTTTCAGTTATTTGACTGTGACCACGCTGGAGCACTTCCTTAAAGGGTTTTAGTTGAAGGAATTAAACCGAGGACTTATTCTTTTCTAAGCCTAGTACTTATTTTATCATTCTCTTTTGCCAGACTGCTAGGTTACAGTGACATAAACACACCAGCATTGGTTGTCAAGTGATGGTGGTGGGGACGAATACAGACACACACTCATAAATACATACGTATACACACACACATATATATATATGACAGGCTTCTTTCAGTTTCCTTCTACCAAATTCACTCACAAGGCTTTGGTTGGCCTGAGGCTATAGTAGAAGACACTTGCCCAAGGTTCCACACAGTGAGACTGAACCTGGAACCATGTGGTTGAAAAGCAAGCTTCTTACCATACAGCCAGGCTATCATTTTTTGTCATTATTAAGAAATTTTAATGGGAAATTTTAATTTAGATTACTTTAAACAAGAAGTTTATAACATTGAACCAGCTTGTCGTGAGTCGTTAGGAAAAGGGTTAAACCCACAGGGAATGAACAGTAGAGATCTGTAGACTTCAAACAGCTTTACCAGAAGATGTTTCTTTGACTACATCAAAGATAATGTTACTAGGTTAAAATCACCATCTTTTTCTCTATATGATATTTATTCATACTGTTTGTAGCTATTAACATTTTCTGATTACATCTTTCCTTTCAGTTGTGCCAAGAAGAAGTGATGGTACTTGAGAATGTCTGTGTTCTGTTGGCCTACATCATAGCATGATTTTGCATTTTTATATACTTATTTCTTGTTCTCTATGCAGTTATCATTCCTAGTATTAAACACCCTATGTTTGCAGCATTTGTTTTCTATTACCATTTGCACAAATGTGACTGTGCACCAAGAAGTTTGCTTCCCAGCCACATGGTTCTGCAATCATTCTGACTGTGTGATACCTTCGGCAAGTGTCTTCTACTATAAACCCAGGCCAAGCATAGCCTTTTGAGTGTATTTGGTACATAGAAACCGAAAGAAGCCTGTTGTGAATATATATATGTATATATATACTCTTTTACAAGTTTCAGTCATTTGACTGTGGCCATGCTGGAGCACTGCCTTTAGTCAAGCAAACTGACCCCACGACTTATTCTTTGTAAGCCTAGTACTTATTCTATCGTTCTCTTTTGCTGAACTGCTAATTTATGGGGACGTAAACACACCAGCATCGGTTGTCAAGTGATGTTGGGGGACACACAAACATATAACATACATACACACACACACACATATATATATATAACACACATATATATATATATAAATATATATATATATAGGAATTCAACACTCATTTCTATGAGTGGATTCCTCATGTGTTTAAATATACACTATATCGTATGACTAATATATAGTCTTTTGGACTAAATTTTTACACATTAGACCTCTGGAAATGTAAATCTTAATTAATTTCCATTTCCCTTTGATATGATTAAATATATATATATACATATATATATATATATATATATATATATATACATATACAAATATACAACGGGCTTCTTTCAGTTTCTGTCTACCAAATCCACTCACAAGGCTTTGGTCGGCCTGAGGCTATAGTAGAAGACACTTGCCCAAGGTGACATGTAGTGGGACTGAACCCAGAACTGTGTGGTTCATAAGCAAGCTACTTACCACACAGCCATTCCTACGCCTATATATATATTATACACACATACACACATATATATAATAAATATGAAAATAAAAATAATAATAATAATAATAATAATAATAATAATAATAATAATAATAGTAATGATGATAATATTTTATGAGCTTAAAGCTTATAAGCAATCACTGTGTAATAACTAGAGAAAATAGTCTAATATTGGTGCATCTAAGGCCTCGATGGAAAAAAGTAGGGTTTCCTACTTTTTTCTGTTGTGGTCTTATATGCCTCAATGTTAGACTATTTTCTAAGTCATTGCACAGTGATCGCTTATAAGCTTATAAAATATTATTATTATTATTATTATTATTATTATTATTATTATTATCATTTACAGAAGTGTAAAAATCGACACTGCTTACTAAAAACCATTAGATGTGTGTGTATGTGTGTGTGTGTGTGTGTGTGTATGCGTGTGTATACACATGTGTTTGTGTTTCCTTGACCTAACATTGCGTGATAGTTGCAAACAAGTGTTCACCGTTATGCAAGCCGTGTCTTTTGTTTCCAGTATCCTGTGGAAACATGCCTGGTCATGGGGGAAATATTACCTTACTTGGAAGCAAATGAGGGTTGGCAACAGGAAGGGCATCCAGTCATAGAAAATCCACCTCAGTATATTCTGTCTGACCCATGCAAACATAAAAATGAATATTAAAATGTGGATGATGATGATGATGATGATGATGATTTGTGCAGATTATTTGTTCTTTGCTCTCAGCTTCACTTTTTTGTTTCATGTAAAAATTTGGTAAACTTTTCAAAAATGTGGAACATGTCATGAACTTCAGCTGTGTTTAACCCTTTAGCATTGAGACTTCTTTGTGAAAGGTAAATGTTATTTGTTCATATTGTTTTGAATTAATCATGCATTATTTTATAGCTTTGAAATTTCTATGGTGTGTTTGTATATTTTTAGAATAACATTGTAGGGTAGGTGTGAGAGGTTGGATCTGATTAGTTTTAATATAAAACAGGTAGAATATTTGGGTCAGATATGGTTGGATTAAATGCTAAAGAGTTAAAGCCACAAAAAATGAAAAGAGGACATGACCCATTTGAAATTTTACTGTAATATTTTATGAAAAAAAAAAATGACATCTTACTTAAATCATAATAGGCTGAAGAGATTAAATTGAATGGATTAGGGGAGAGAGAGCAACAGAGTGAGCGGGAGAGAGTGAAAGGGAGAGGGAACGAGAGAGAGAGTGATGTTGATGGTAAGGAGAAGGTGGAGATGGGAATGATAATTACTATCTAAAATTTCAGATCAGTCATTAATATTAATTATCACCTTAACCCTTTAGCATTTTAACTCACCATATGTACTACCTATGGCGGTACATATTCTAAAATTGGAATGATACAGAGAAGATTAGCATGGCCCCTGCGCAAGGATGACACACAAATTTGGGAAGCATTCCATATTTTTAGGCGCAGGGGTGGCTATGTGGTAAGTAGCTTGCTTAACAACCACATGGTTCCGGGTTCAGTCCCACTGCGTGGAACCTTGGGCAAGCATCTTCTACTATAGCCTCAGGCCAACCTGAGTGTGTGTGTGTGTGTGTATGTTTGTGTGTCTGTGTTTGTCCCCCCCCCCAACATTGCTTAACAACCCATGCTGCTGTGTTTACGTCCCTGTAACTTAGCGGTTCGGCAAAAGAGACCGATAGAATAAGTACTAGGCTTACAAAGAATAAGTCCTGGGGTCGATTTGCTTGACTAAAAAATGGTGGTGCTCCAGCATGGCCACAATCACATGACTGAAACAAGTAAAAGAGATATCCAGCCGAAATATTTTACCTGTTTATGTTCAAACTATCTAGATCTGGTTTCTCACACCTACCCTACAATGTCATTCTAAAAATAAACAATCACATCATTGAAATCTTGAAGCTATAAGATGATGCATAATTAATTCAAAACAATATGAATGCTAAAAATTTAAGTCAGCAAGCTGGCAGAATTGTTAGCATGCCAGGTGGAATGCTTAGTGGCATTTTGTCTATCCTTACATTCTGAGTTCAAATTCTATCAGAGTTGACTTTGTCTTTCATCCTTTCATGGTTGATAAAATAAGTACCAGTTGAACACTGGGGTCGATTTAATCAATTTAATTCCTCTCCCAAACCTGCTGGCCTTGTGCTAAAATTTGAAACTGATATTAATTATTGCCTTGCAAAACACATAAATTGAGCTATGATATCCTTGCTTCAAAGAATTTCTTTTTTTTTTTGTTAATGATTTGGGGAATGAAATTTATTTATAAATGACAGGATTAGATAAATCAGCTTACCTTATCCTGCCATTGTTAATTACAGTGTACAAAATTAGATCTGTGTACCACAATCATCATTTGAATGCTCACTTTTCCATTCTCACATGGGTCAGATGGAACTTGTTGAGGCAGATTTCCTATGGCTGGGTGCCCTTTCCGTCATCTACACTCACCTGTTTCAAAGAGAAGTAATATTTTCCCATGGCTAGACATGTTTTCACAGAAGATTGGAAAGGTAGGGCACCCTTTGCAACTGCATCAGGTTCTAATTGTTTATTTTGGCATGGTCTCTAC
>NC_042999.1:127925152-128005152 GCF_006345805.1 Octopus sinensis | reverse complement strand
AGGGCATCATCTTTGTAGATGGTGAAATGTACGTTAGGGAATGTCTTACCGAAGGTATCTAGGAGAAAGAGTCCAATTAGATCACAGATGCCTGCCCCATCATATGAACCCATGCTCACATCGAAAGCGCCCTCCGTGTCGGTGTTTTTTACCCACTTTGCATTCTCACTGAAAAGTAATGTCTTTCTAGCATGGAAGATTATATCCTTATCATTGGTACTAATTTCTATGAAGTCACTAGCGAAGATTAGGGCTTTATCTAGCAGTTCTTTAGAGATAGAGGCATAAAAATCAACAATATCGAATTGTGTAAACCTCGCTTTTTTCTTATTCTTAATAGCTTTAAACCAGTCTACGACTTCTATACTATTGGACCATTGCACTAGCCTAGTATCGGTCTTAATTTTCGTATTTATTTTATCTAAAATTTCTTTGCTAATAATCCCTAGTTCTCACTTGGCTGGGTTGATAAGCCTACATTTAGGGTTGGAAAGGAAGTTTTCTTTGTGGTCTTTAATAGTAATAAAGGCCTCTTTTTGGGGGAGGGTTTCTATTTTTTTATCTAATTTAAGTTTAGCGGCGATGACGCTAGCTTCTTTATTAATTTCGTTATATGTCTGTGCCCTAGCCTTAGTATAATTATTAATGATGCTGTTGTGTAAGAGTTGTGTGTATTTGCTGTTATCTACCAGGTATAAGTTCTTGGTTTTATCCGAAAAAAGTGCTTTTTTCTTGGAGCTTTTTATATGATCAATATCTTTTTTCAATTTATGTTGGAAATTGTTAAAAGACTTACGAAACTTTATTTTGCTCATGATCTTCAGCAGGTCCGCTTCGAAATCTTCCAAGCCTTTAATCCTAGGAGGGAATTTTTTGGATTTTATCCGATAGCAAATGTTTTCCTTGGTGTTCGCTTCTGTGTCAAAAAAGAAAGCCTATCTGGAAAAGCAGCTTAGACCCTACCACATGTCTAAATACAAGGACAGAGCTTTTCGGATCATGCCCACATGTGACTAAATTTCTGTTACGTTTTTGGTCCCCTAAAGAAAACGGATAGAACATGCTTTCTGTGTTATGTCCCAAGAAGATTTTATATATTTTTATGTATTTTTATATAATTTTTATGACGAAAAATGCGAGCGATGTATAAGTACGCAGGCAAAGCAGAGTTATAACAGAGTAATTTCCCTTCATTTTTAACGGTATTTTTTCATAACGTTTTCAAATAGCCAGATAACCGAAGAGATGGTGTTGTGGATTTCCACTTCGGCATCTGAAACTCAGAGTTTTATCTTGACTACCGAGTAATGTAACATATTGTATAGATATATATATATATATATATAAGTATATATATATTAATCAAAATAAAATAAAAACATGATGCCAAGGATTCAGCGGTACATATGTTTCAGGCCTTTATTAGACGGATTTATAACAATGCATAATGTGTGCCTATGGCCTTCTTCAGCCGCGTACAATTACTACTTCAAGGACATGTATTACATTATAAGTTTTACGTTGGGGATGCAAATCTTCACAGTTGCGTACGACAGGGTGGGGCACCAGCACAAAAGTGAAGCGTCTATCTCGTCTCTCACTCGATGTAACCACCTACACCACTAAATGGTATATACAGGTGCTTACAATTATCAAGTATTCACCTAGAATTTTTGCACCCAACTCACCTACGATGTCATCTGGATTGGATCCTATATATATATATATGCATACATATATATATATACATGCATATATATATGTATATATACATGCATATATATATGTGTATATATATATATACACATATGGTCTGATCTATAAGTATTCAGATTATTGCCATAATGAGAAAGCTAAAGCATGCAGGGTAAAACCCCTTGGTACAGATTAACCTTAAACTTTGCTGTGCACACGCAGTAAGTTTTAATGTTCTAGCTCACTTCCACTGTTTACATCAGTGCTTGGAAGGAAGGTATGTAATGTGTGTTCATTGCATTGATAATGACAGAGAAAGTTGAGCAGGGAATTTGCATCAAGTGTTGCCAAAATCTTGGTGATACCTGCTCAGAAGCCTATGCAAAGTTTTCAAAAAGTTTTTATCGTTCTTGACACAATCAAAGAGATCTTGTGCAACTGAAACCTGAGTGTTTTTTTAGACAGCTGAAAGCAGTTTTGACACAAACTTAGCAGACATGCGTCTCATACCCAAATCTTCAGTGATAATAGACTGTACTGAACCATAACTATTCTGCACATCCTCTGATAACTCACGGATGGTGATTCAATGATTTCTCTTCACAGCTGCGATATTTTTCTGTTCTGCTAGTTTTGGGTCTCCAAGAATGTTTGTCAATTTCAGCATTTCTTTAGCCAACTTGGAAATGTCTTAACCACTTGTACGCTTGAGTGCAGCTCATACACTTTCTGCAACTCTGTGTAAGCCTCTGAGCAGGTATCGCCAAGACAACTTTCTCTGTCATGGTCAATATGATGATCACACGCTACACACCTTCCTTCCAAGCACTACTGTAAACAACAGAGGCCAGCTAGAACATTAGAAGAATTTGCTGAATGTGTACAAATTTGATAGGAAGTCAGTGGAAATAATGGTGTAACTGCCAAAACTGCTGCTTTTATACTACTATGGTGATGAAGTCTCAAACTGAGTTGGAAATATTTACATGAAGTCTCATAAACCTATCAGATTCCTTGAAATTTGCATAGTAGCCTCTATTATTGATTTCATGAGTGAAAGCAAATATTTATATCAACTGGTACACAAACAGGTACAAAACTGCAGCAGATAGAGCTGCATATATTTTTGTCTTCTGATTCAAAGCAAGTACACAGCACGTAAATTTATGTCAGCCGATGTTATAGGGTTGAAAAGAGTATTATGCCATAAAAGTAATACCAAAGTAAATACATTGCAGCTCTTGGACCTGTCAGATCCTCTAAAACCATCTAGTCCATGCCAGTATGGATTATGGATGTTAAAAGATGAAGATGATATATATCATCATCATCATTTAACATCTGTTTTCCATGCTAGTATGGGTTAGATGGTTTGACTGAAGGTGGTAAGCTGCACCAGGCTCCAGTCATTAGTTTTGGCTTGGTTTCTATAGCTGGATGCCCCTCCTAATGCATTTTTATGTGTCTCTAGCATGAATGCTAGTTATGGCACTGGCATGGGTGCCTTTTACATGTCACTGACACTAGCCATGGCCATGATTTCACTTAGCTTGACATGGCTTCTCAAGCACAGCAAATCACCAGAAGTGGTGATATATATATAGCCACTCCTACATAGACGTAGGAGCAGCTATGTGGTAAGTAGCTTGCTTACGAACCACATGGTTCCAGGTTCATGGCACCTTGGGCAACTGTCTTCTACTATAGCCTCGGGCCAACAAAAGCCTTGAGTGGATTTGGTAGACGGAAACTGAAAGAAGCCTGTCATATATATGTATACATATGTGTGTGTATATGTTTGTATATCTGTGTTTGTCCCCCCAACATTGCTTGACAACTGATGCTGGTGTGTTTACGTCCCCATAACCTAGCGGTTCAGCAAAAGAGGTTTACAAAGAATAAGTCCTGGGGTCAATTTGCTCGACTAAAGGTGGTGCTCTAGCATGGCCACAGTCAAATGACTGAAACGAGTAAAAGAATATATATATATATATATATAGCAATAATAATTCTCTAAGTGAGATATAGACAGTGACTGCTCCATAATATAAGGGATATTAGCCAACTGAATATGGCTAGGAACAGGGCAGGGTGGTGGGGGTGTCACTGTTGCATTTAGCCCCAGGCGAACATCAACGTCACCAGATAGGCCGACGCCATCACGGCGTCCTCTATCTTGCAAAGGGAGATCATTCACCAAGAAGCGGATACCACACACGGACCTAGGTTTCAAGGTGTATTGCCTATTATCAACGTGTGGTAGGCATCGCTTCTCGATGAACGACCAACAGTGCAAGATATATATAAGGATTTTCAAGTAAATACATTTACTGATTTCGAAAATCCGTTCGACAGCAATAATAATTCTCTAAGTGAGATATAGACAGTAACTGCTCCATAATATAAGGGATATTAACCAACTGAATATGGCTAGGGACAGGGCAGGGTGGTGGGGGTGTCACTGTTGCATTTAGCTCCAGGCGAACATCAACGTCACCAGATAGGCCGACGCCATCACGGCGTCCTCTATCTTGCAAAGGGAGATCATTCACCAAGAAGCGGATACCACACACGGACCTAGGTTTCAAGGTGTATTGCCTGCAACAGTGACACCCCCACCACCCTGCCCTGTCCCTAGCCATATTCAGTTGGCTAATATCCCTTATATTATGGAGCAGTCACTGTCTATATCTCACTTAGAGAATTATTATTGCTGTCGAACGGATTTTCGAAATCAGTAAATGTATTTACTTGAAAATCCTATATATATATCTTGCACTGTTGGTCATTCATCGAGAAGCAATGCCTACCACACGTTGATAATAGGCAATACACCTTGAAACCTAGGTCCGTGTGTGGTATCCGCTTCTTGGTGAATGATCTCCCTTTGCAAGATAGAGGACGCCGTGATGGCGTCGGCCTATCTGGTGACGTTGATGTTCGCCTGGGGCTAAATGCAACAGTGACACCCCCACCACCCTGCCCTGTCCCTAGCCATATTCAGTTGGCTAATATCCCTTATATATAATATATATATATATATATATCAAAAGTTAAATTCTGGTCATAGAATAACCAATGCTTTCGTATCCACGAAAGCAACAGCATTGAGGACAGCTCATAAGACTCTATACAAAGACAGATTTAACTTTCTACCTTGTGAATGTGAGGAAATGACAGGATAACAAAGTCCAACGGATGACCTATAAAAACATTTTTATAGGTTAAATTAATTGTCCACAAGGCTGTAGCTTTCATGGATATGAAAGCATTGGTCACTCTATGACCAGAATTTAACTTTGTTTTAATACTGCTCTATTCTTTAGTGTGCTTCTTTTACTGATATATGTTATATTGACAATATATATATATATATATATATATAAGGATATATGTACATGTGTATGTTTGTGTGAGTTAGTTCATATTTTCCTTCATGTCTGTGTGTTTGATGACTGTCAACATCAATGGAGATTGTGTCCTTCAGTTGCAATCAACTGTGAAAAGCATATCCAGGCTGGTTGACATGTATGAACTTAGTAAACAAAAAACTCATTCAAACAGAGTTGTTTCTTCCCATTTGCTACGTAATTATCAAATCAATGATAAACTGCACTACATGTATTGAATACATTTCTCTCTTGTGCATTGATATGCACACACACACACACATAGAATGGAGGAAATGTACTCAATACATTTGTTTATATATTGCCCGAATAAACACCTAGAAGCAGAGAAACTTAGCATAGCAACAGAATGAATCATTGACCCTGAAGAAATATATACATGGACACACACATGTACACAAAGCACCCATATACCATATCTGAATTTAATCATTGCTACAATATAATCATTTTGCTGTTTATCTAAGAGGTAAACCAACCTTGTTTATAACTATCATGATTTGATCTGAAACAATTATGACTTACTGACAATATATATATATATATATATATATATACACTCACGGAGTGGTTGGCGTTAGGAAGGGCATCCAGCTGTAGAAACATTGCCAGATTAGACTGGAGCCTGGTGCAGCCTCTGGCTTCCCAGATCCCCGGTCGAACCGTCCAACCCATGCTAGCATGGAGAACGGACGTTAAACGATGATGATGATATATATATATATAACTCCAAGAAAGTTAGAGGTTGTGAATCCAACCCACTAAGGGATAATATCTTTCCAATATACTGCTGGTAGAATACCCAATTATTAATACAAAAGTGTTTTCTATTGCATTGCAATTACATTACTGAGTGTACTAAATGGGTCAAGGTAAAGAGATATTTTACCATTAGTTTATAGAGCAATAAGAAAATGGAGGGGATCAATAGGTGGTTCATCAACTTTTAGGCATTATATTATGTCAACTTATTTATTTATTTACAAAAATGACAATTACAAGAATATGCATACATGTATAACATATTATGCTTTACATAAAATAAGTTGACATAATATAGCATCTAAAAGTTGATGAACCACCTATTGATCCCCTCCATTTTCTTATTGCTCTCTCTCTCTCTCTCACTCTATATATATATATATATATATTTGTTTGAACTTCTATGTGCTGGTGGTATTCAGTTACCCGCTGTAGATCTGACATATAATTGGAGCTAGATTAGGGTCAACAAAAACTTAGCAATTAAAAGTGTAAAAGTATTTTAAGCCTAGAAAACTTAATTGTCCCTCTTTGTTTCAATTTCATAGCATTAAGCAGATGAGAGATAAAGAGCCTCAATCATCCTTAGATAGGGTATCAGTTTATTACCAGTAACATTCTCATATATTCTAGTATATATTTCTTACAGTTTGATGTGATGGCAGTTTCTTTGTGTCTGAAAATTAAGAGGCAGAGTGGCTATGTAAACGGACCCCTGACACTGTAAGGATTTTCTTCCTGCCTGCACATAGTAGTGCAACCTAATCCCACTCTTTAGAAATTAGTAGCTTTATCAACATAAAAGAGGCCTTCTCTTTGGTGAATTGCCTTGCAGGGCTGGAGAGCTTCACCTGCATGGGAGTTGTCAGAAAGGCGTCAAAGAGGGCACCTAATATATATATATACAGATGCAGCTATATTTGTGTGATAATCATGTGGATTTAGGTTCCATCCTGCTGCATAGCATCTTTTACTATAAACTTAGACTGACCAATATCTTTTTAGTGAAACTGGTAAACGGCAACTGTACAAAAGCCCTTACTTTAAACCTTTTGTTACCATATTTCTGTTGGAATGCTCTGCTTTTGTTTCAATTAATTTTAAAAATAAAGAAGAATTTAGTGAAATAACTGTCATTAAGTAGAGTTTGGAATATAGAATATTGATGAAAATTTTCAATTTAAATTTCAACTTTAAAACAGGAATATTGTATCATGGAATCAGGGGATGGTGGTCTTAGGCGGGTTGGTATCAAAAGGAAATATACATGCATGTGTGTGTGTGTTTGTGTTAGAGAGAGAGAGAGAGAGAGGGAGGGAGGGATTATTTCCATAGATGATGATGGTGATGATGATATTTTTGCATAACACCATTTGGGAGTCAGTGACGTTATCTTTACATCTGCAAATATTATATCCTTAGTTTAGAAGTTTCACTAGGTGGAAATTAGTGGAATGAAAATATCTCCTACTTCTAAAACAGGTTAACAACAGGAAGGGCATCCAGCCACAAAATACTCCCTTAATACTGTATCGTCGAGCCCACACCAGAATAAAAAAAATAAAGGGTGTGCAATGATAATGATGATGCTTTCTTCAAGATATACAATAAAATACTAGCAGCAGATATGAATTAACCCTTTAGTATTTAAAGTAGCCATATGCAATTCAAATATTCTACCTATTTTATGTTCAAAATGGCCAGATCTGATCTTTCACACCAACCCTGTAATGTTATTCTAAAAATAAACAATTTCATCATTGAAATCTAAAAGCTACAAGATAATGCTTGATTAATTCAAAACAATGTGAATAAATGAGCATTACATTTAAGAGAGTAATTTGAATGCTAAAGGATTAATGTGATATGAGCAACTAGAAAAATACATTATGCACTTTTTATTCTTTTACTTGTTTCAGTCATGTAACTGCAGCCATACTGGAGCACCACCTTTTTTTAGTTGAATACTGCTCTATTCTTTAGAGTGTGGTTCTTTTACTGATATATGTTATATTGACAATATATATATATATATAGTTGAACAAAATGACCCCAGGGCTTATCTTTTTAAGCCTGGTACTTATTCTGTTAGTCTCTTCTGCTGGACTACTAAGTTATGGAGACATGAACACACCAACACCGGTTGTCAAGCAGTAATGGTGGGGACAAGCACACAGATAGATATATATATATACAACGGGCTTCTTTTAGTTTCTGTCTACCAAATCCACTCTCATGGCTTTGTTCAGCCTGAGGCTATAGCAGAAGACACTTGCCCCAAAGTGCCATACAGTGAGATTGAACCTGGAACCATGAGTTGGGAAGCAAGCTTCTAACCACACAGCCATGCCTGCACTTGTACATTTCACCTCTACATCTAAACTTCCAAGACAAGTTTGTGAAAATGAATACTGCAATAATCCACAAGTGACATTTACAAGTGGAACCAGTTTATGAAGAATTGTCACGGCTTCCAAGAAAAGTTTAACCATTCAGCATTCAGATTACCTTTTCAAGTGTAATGTGTATTTATTCAGATTGTTTTGAATTTCTCATACACTATCTTGTAGCTTTCAGATTTTGAATGATGTGATTATTTTTAAAATCACATTATAAATTAGGTGCAAAAGGCCAGATCTGATCAGTTTGAAGATTAACCCTTTCGTTACTGTATTTATTTTGAGATGCTCTGTGTTTCTTTCAATTACTTTAAATATAACAAAGAATTTAGTAAAATAACTTAGTTATCCTTAAGCTAGTGTTAGAAACATAAATTGTGACTAAGATTTGGTGGAAGATTTTAATTCAGAACTTATGAAAACATGACATTTGTACTCAGAGCCAGGGCTGGTTTCAACCGGGTTGGTAACGAAAGGGTTAAACAGGTAGAATATTTTGGGCTTGATAAGGCCAATTTGAATACTACAGGGCTCAATATTGGAATGACAAAGTTAATTTTTAATAAAATGTAACTAGAACCCTGATACAATATTATAAGAAGAAAGGTCAGTTAGCAAAGCTGTACTACAAGTGAAAACAATTATATAACCAGTATGTTTGGCAATAAAAGCAAGTAAAGAAAAAAAAAGAAAAAATATAAATTTAAAAAATGAATATTGAATATGGCAGATATTTTAGATGTTTCTTCAATATATTCGTTTAAAATTTTGGCGCAACATCAGCAAATTCAGGGAAGGGGATAAGTGGATTACATCAACCCCCAGTACTCAACTGGTA
The DNA here is from genome assembly GCF_006345805.1 of Octopus sinensis. Lineage (NCBI taxonomy): Eukaryota > Metazoa > Mollusca > Cephalopoda > Octopoda > Octopodidae > Octopus > Octopus sinensis. The sequence goes on along the minus strand of NC_042999.1, from coordinate 127,996,048 downwards.
CTTATTTTATTGACCCCCAAAAAGATGAAGGCAAAGTTGACCTTGGTGGAATTTCAACTCAGAATATAAAGACAGATGAAATATTTCTTCAAAATATTAATAAACTATTTATTTCATATCGGATGGATAGACAAAAAAAAAAAAGAGAAAAAAGAAAAATGATGGTTGCCAAAATCCTACCACTTCACCCAATGGTTTAAAAACAGCTTCAATATAAAAAGAAATATGTTCAATAAAAGCTTGTTAGTGGTTGTAAACAGCAAAAGGACGAAAGGAAATTTGGCAGTGGATTAGATCGTTGATTTTTCCATGAATTTCACAACAGTTAATTTGATTAAAAAAAAGTAAATAAATAAATAAATAAAGACAAGAATTATTTTTTGTTTATTGTTTGTTATATGGACATAATTTACAGCAATGTTTTTTTTGTTTTTTTCTTTTTATAGCTCATTAATTTTATTGGTTAAAGATTCTTTTAACCGATACTCTGTAGCATTTTCACAGGAAATACTAGACATCATCACATTCATTGTTATCATCCTCATTCACCTCATCCTCATCACTTCCTCTCATATAGAAATCAAGTTTACACTTTAATGTTAATAAGCTCTTGTAATCTAAAAACTAAATAGAGTAAAATAGTTGGCTACTTCCGTGACAAAGAAAGGTCAAAGGATTAGACTTTTTATAATAAACCTTATCAATACTAACAAAAGCAACTTTTTTACAGAGCAACAGGCATTTTGATGGACGTTGTTATTTTTGTTTTTTGAGGAGGATTCTCTTGTCAGTTCTTGAAATCTGTTCTGTGTAAAATAGTTGCAAAAAAAAAAAAGAAAAAAAAAAGAAAAAAAAAAGAAAAAAAAAGAGAAAAAAACCCATAAAAATTGATTAAAAATAAAAAGGAAGCAGAGCAAAGTTTTAACATTTGCTAACAGACTGGTGGAGGAAAAAATCCAGACAGTAGTAAAAAAAACTGATGGTGAGAAAGATGAGTTCAGAACAGAGTGTAACTTTGTGGAAGATGTAATGTTTATCGAATGCCATCAGGAATGAAGTCTAAGGTGTGTGTATGTAAATATGTGTTGTGTGTGTGTGTGTGTGGCAGCTAGATGACTTGCCCAGAGAGTGAGATACAAAAAACGTATTAGCTAGAGATTAGCAATGGGCTAACTTTCCACTAAAATGTATTGTGCCTTTAGGAATAACAGGAATAGCAGCACTGTACATATTCAAGACACATGGAGCTGCACTCAAGATGTACAGTGGAAGCATATGTACAGTAATTAGAACAATTAACACTCCTTGTAATAACATCAAGCTCAATATTTGAATGGTACTCATTTTATCGACCCTAAAAGGATGAAAAGCAAAGTTGACCCTGGTAGAATTTGAAATTCAATGATAATAAAAACCCTTTCTACTATGGGCACAGGGCTTGGAATTTGACTATATCAACCTCAGTGCTCAACTGGTACTTATTTCATCAACCCCAAAAGGATGAAAGGCAAAGTCAACCTTAGCAGAATTTGAATTCAGGACATAAAAATGTCTGAAATGCTGCTAAGCAATTGATCTGGTATGCTAATGTTTATGTTAGCTCACCATTTTATCAATAATAATACTGATTTCAAATTTTGGCACAAGGCCAGAAATTTCAGGGGAGGGGATAAGTCGATGACATTGAGACCAGTGTTCAACTGACACTTAATTTATCAACCCTGAAAGGGAGAAAGGCAAAGTCAACCTTCGCAGAATTTGAACTCAAACGTAAAGACGGACAAAATATCACTAAGCATTTTTGCTTGGCATGCTTATGATTCTACCAGCTTGCTGCCTTAATAATAATAATAATAATGAATGATTTTCCTAATTTAGACACAAGATCAGCAATAATAATAATGTAAATTATGAACTGGCAGGTTGTAATAGAAAAGTATAGCCACTGTTAGGTACATTATTATAGTGGTTTATGGTAGACGATGTTGGAGAAATATCTATACATACATATGAATGTGTGTGTATATACATACATATACACACACACACACATTAAATACATGGTTACAGATGACACTACATAATATTTACAGTTGACAACTAAACCAGTTTACAATGATGACATTTATGAACATATGGCTACTTCACATTTTTGGTTCTCTGGATCAAGTAGTAGGTAGTTTGTACCTGCCCATGTGCGCACACACACACACACACACACATGCCAGTCAATGCCACACATATACGCATGCTCTCTTTCACTCTTTCGCAGAGTCATTCTGTCAATGAGATGGATCCTAAAAAATAATGTTATGTTGTCGGGGGACCATATGTCCAGAGATTAGCCAGTGCCATTGCAAATGGAAGTATACTACATTTGGCACAATAAGTTTATTCTAGTGAGATGAAAGTAGGAAGAAAGGTATTTTTTTTCTCTTTTTTCAGTGAAAAAAAAAAAGAAAAAGCTGAGAAAAATATGTGGTAAAACCTACATTAATTAAAGACTAGTAACAATGTGCTGAGGAAAGTAACAGGACATTTAAGAAAGAGGATAAAAGAGTAAGAAAAAAATTAAATGAAAAATATCAGTAATATGATATATTTTCCATCTTAATCTTAACCCTGTAATTTTTGTTGGGGTAATGATGTTTTTGTAACAAAGTATTAGTAATACAATCTTTAAATCATTCTATAACTAATACATAGTTTCCGGCCAGCTTTAAATACCTGAAATTGTTTGACAATATTGTCTCTGGTGGCAAATTATATATATATACATATGTATATGTATATATATATACAAACATGAACGTACTTTGAAAATACTGGCCAAGAAAATATCTCTGTAAAATAATAGCCCTCCTTGAAGTGTGGTTTTATCCTCAGGTGGAGAGGAGGTTTAGTGTTCAGTGAATAGGACTGGATCTCCATGGTACGGATCTCTCCATTATGAAAGAAATTTAGGAATCAATTTACCAAACCCATTAATACTTATTCTGACAAATACTCATAGTAATATTAATCATTGCTGCCAATACTGCAATACTTTCTTCTTGATCGACAGCTGTTTGTCTTTATATTTCTTTCACACACACATATATATATATATATGTGTATATATATATATATATATATACTTGTTTATTCATTCATACATACATGCATACAAATATCATACAATACATATATTATATATATACACACAAACGTAACAGCTCTGGACTTTGTATTCATTTGGCTACGTTCTGGAATAATGCTGCATAGAATTCTGGAACAGTCATTTTGCTCCGGTGTTTATTAACTATCTCCTGAATCTTAACTTTCCTACGTACATGAGGTGGCTGGTAACTGAAACAGAGAAAACAATTGTCAATGAATTGTAACAGAACAAAAGTATGTGTGTGTGTGTGTGTATGAGTGTAAGAAATAAGTGAATACGGTAGTGAATATTTCTAGTACATTCAGTAATCAACATAGCATCATCATCATCAGCATCATTATTGTTTTAATATCCAATTTTCCATGCAAGGTAATATTCCTCACCCACTCCATGGCCAGATATGTTGACACAGAATACTAGAGATGAAGGAGACACCAGCATGATGCTGACATTTGTTTATAACCAACAATCAAATGATAGTAACAGGGAGACAGTAACACACACATCCATCTCTCTCTCCACCCCCTTTATATATTCTATTCTAATTATTTTCCAATTATCTTCAAATTTCGTTATACTGATTTAGTTTTGTATGGTAATTATGAAAATGAAATTCATTTTCCCAAATAAATAAAAAGTTAATAAAAAGTTTGTAAATTTTGGGTAATTTTAGCCAGTCAAAAGCCACCATTATACACATGACTGTAAATCTCACATAGGTGTGTTTCCATGGTAACAAGCAAAACTGTTATCTGTCCTGTTTTCATTGTAATAAGGATACTGTATTTAGAGCAAGTGACATTTTCACCACTGCAACCATCACCACAAGTTTTGAAGAGCATTATCATTTTGTGCCTGCGTTATTTCTGTCTGTCATTTAGCAAACAGACAGCTATTACACAGAAAATGCATGGCTTTCGTTTTTTTTTTCTGATTGGTCTTCTCACTAGTATAATATTAATGTAGCCTTATTGATCAACATTCATCCAACAGCTGTGGCATGGCTGTGTGGTAAGAAGTTTGCTTCCCAACCACATAACTATGGGTTCAGTCCTACTGCATGTCACCTTGGGCAATTTATCAAACTTTGAACATCTCTAACATTTTTCTAAATTATTCTGGGAATACGTGAATCCCAAATTTGGATTCAGTATGAAAAATTACACCAATACACCAAATCTGAAAATTTTTCACTTAATTCCAAAATTTCCAAATTAGTGACAACAGCTGAAAAGATCCCAGAATGCAAACACACACATACATGTATGCAACTGCTAGTCAACCCACGTCTCTTTTACCTTCCTCCAATGTGAATTTACCACTGACTACCCCTCCACCCTTATTCACTACATTCATTGCCTTCTTTTCAACCCTCTTTTTCCACGTTCCCTTCTATTCACCTTCTTGTCCCTTGAGTGCACACTCTGACACTGCCTCATCCCCATGTCTGCCTCACTTTCCAGCTCCAACTCAGTTATTCTTACCTACCCTTATACATACAATGCAAGGTAGCTACATATCTCCTCCATATCAACAAACCTGCTCCTGTCCCTGCTATCATACTTTAGCCTCTCAACAACTATCATAAAGCTGGCTCCCTATCTTCTACACTTCCACTCAGTCAAGGGTGCCTTTTAGTTTTGTGAGTTACATGACTTCACTTACCAGTGTTGGTACCTTGAAAAAAGGACCAAGTACACTCTGTAAAGGACGTCCAGCCAAAGAAACCATGACAAAACAAACACTGGAGCATTATGCTGTCTTTTGACTCACCAGATCTTGTCAAACACAAGCCAGTATAGAAGGCATATATTAAATGATTTCATTCACACATGCACACACACATACATAAATCAAAGAAAAAGAGGATATCTATGGACAACTGCTTTGAAACCTCCAGTTTCTATATCCAGACTATGAATTCATATTCAAACCAATAATAATTGGAGCACTAGGTTTTGTTAGTAACTCTTTATAGGAGAATCTGGATGAACTGGGATTTTCAGAAAGAGAAATCGACTGGCTAATTCATACATTACAAGTGCGATCTGTGAGTGGAACATTAAAAAATATGCAAGACTTTCCTCAAGTTCCAAATGTGAATCTGTTTGTATTAACTACATCCTAAAGATAGAGACTTGTATCTTTGTTGGAAACCAGCTCCCTCTGCCTGGCAACTCTTTAAGAATACAAGTGTCCGTGGGATACCCAGCTGTTATATTATAATTCACATTAGAAAGATTGAACAACTGGAATACTCATGGTTAAAACTGTTGCAAGATCCAATAATACTTTATACAACTTCTGAAGTAAATATGATACTTAAAATTATTTAGGAACATGAACAGATAGACAAGATTTTGCAAAAAATATATTGTTTTTGTCAATAATATAGTATTTTACACTGATTCCGTTCTGCTTAACTATTAAACGAAAATACTAAGAACAAGCATATACTTACGATTCACTTTCCAATCTGTTCCGCCGGCATATGTTTATGGCTGTTTGTCTAACAAGAGTTCCTAAAGATCGTCGACTTACTACCATTCCATCAACAAGAGGTATTGCCATGGCAACTCTGTGGACAAGAATAATAGAAATATATGACAATCAGCTTCAGCTTGCAAAAAATATGCTTCCATCACATTAACCTCTTTTATATAGAACTACCAGCAGTACTTTGGCTATGCCAGAGTTTATAGAAAGTATCGGAAAATATCAAATTTCAAACACCTAGGTGATACAAAACTGTGCTCTAAAACTTGAACATTCATCCTTATATGCATTCATCATCATCATCATCATCATTTAGCGTCCGCTTTCCATGCTAGCATGGGTTGGACGGTTCAACTAGGGTCTGGAAAGCCAGAAGGCTGCACCAGGCCCAGTCTGATCTGACAATGTTTCTACGGCTGGATGCCCTTCCTAACGCCAACCACTCCGTGAGTGTAGTGGGTGCTTTTTATGTGCCAGCCCCGTCTGGCAAACGGCTACGGTCGGATGGTGCTTTTTACGTGCCACCGGTATGGGGGCCAAGCAAGGCTGGTAACGGCCACAATCGGATGGTGCTTTTTACATGCCACCGGCATGGGGGCCAGGTGAGGCTGGTAACGGCCACAATCGGATGGTGCTTTTTACGTGCCACCGTCATGGAGGCCAGGCGAGGCTGGTAACGGCCACAATCAGATGGTGCTTTTTACGTGCCACCGGCAGGGGAGTTCATTTTTGTATATTGAATTAGTTATGTTTAACTCAACAAATACATGTGATAATAATTTTAAATCATTTGTATTTTGTTGAAGATTTTCAGCTTTATCAATAACATATGAGTTCTAATTCAATAATGGCTGATAGCTTTTAGATATTTGTGTATAAAAATAGAGCTATTCACTAAACATAGGAACTTGTGGAAGAGGAAGATGCAGGATAAAGTGGTGAAGACTGACACCAAGATGTCGAGTCTCTTATGGGAAATGAAAAGGGGTCAAGGAGAGTGGCAATATGCTATATTTGAAAAGACCCATCTATTTCAGCAAAAATGAGGTCTTATCAGGTTGTCTGCCATGTTGTATCCCTCCTACTGTCCTTTATAACCTTCTGTTTCCTTCCTTTACCTCACTTTCCCCAAACTGATATTCAGTGTCCAACTCTATTCCCATATCTAGTCACACTTTCCAGTCTAGTGCACTTACCTACTCACTCACATTTTCTATTTATTTATCCTATTCTCTTTCATATTCACTTTGTATGTTGACCTTTCTCTTTCCAAAGAAAGAAGTCAGGTTTATTCGCCTTCAGTAAGACACCTGTTCCGGCACCTGCATCCCTACCATACTTTCATATCCCTCAATACTATAGCCTCAGTTGAAGAGTGTTGTCTTGCAGCTACTTGGTGACTTCGCTTGTGCCATGAAAATAAAGCATTCAGAGCACTTTGTAAAATGGTTGACATGAGGAAGGGCATTCAGCCATAGAAACCACGTTAAAGCAGACATAGGAGCTTGGTGCAGCCCTCTGGCTAGTCAGTACATGTCAAACTGTTCAACCCATGTCAGCATGGAAAAAGGGACGCTTAATGACAATGATGATGACCTCTCATATGCACACACACACACACACAATGCTTCCATAACTTTACCTAGTTGGGAGGGCCTTCTTGAACTGCCTATTGCCAGTCATCCCAGTTACTTGTAATCTTCCCCGAAGCTCAAGGTCCTGAAATCAGCCTTTACCACTTCATTCCATGTCTTCCTATGTCTCCTCTTTACTGCATTCCCGATATACATTAAGTGAACAGCACTTTTTTTGTACAACTGTCTGCATTCATATGCATCACATGACCATATCAATGCAGTCTTCTTTCTTATTAATTACATTTGGCTCCTCCGTATCTCTCAGCACAATCTTGAGAAAAGTCGGTTGGCTGTACCATTTGTCATATACTAGTTTGTGTTTTTTTTAGCAAATATACTAAACTTTCAACCCTATACAGTTACCCTAAAGTAGTATAGCTCATAGCTGTAGACAACAAGAGCAGCAAGCCAGTGACAAGCATCATTGGCAGCAACCACAACCCTCAAACCATACTTGTTTTAACTCTTTTGTTTCTTTCCTAAATACATTACCTTTTGTTTTGATTAGTTTTGAAAATCATCATCATCGTTTAGCGTCCGCTTTCCATGCTAGCATGGGTTGGACGGTTCAACTGGGGTCTAGGAAGCCCGAAGGCTGCACCAGGCCAGTCAGATCTGGCAGTGTTTCTACAGCTGGATGCCCTTCCTAACGCCAACTACTCCGTGAGTGTAGTGGGTGCTTTTAATGTGCCACCGACACAGGTGCCAGACGAGGCTGGCGAACGGCCATGCTCGGTCGATGTTTTTTAGGTGCCACTGGCACGGAGGCCAGGCGAGGCTGTCACGGCCACGATCGGATGGTGCTTGTTACGTGCCACCAGCACGGAGGCCAGTCGATGCGGTACTGGCTATGGCCACGTTCGGATGGTTTTCTTATGTGCCACTGGCACTGGTACCACAAAACTACAAATTCCATTGATGTTGATTGATTTCGATTTTGATTTGATTTTTTGATTTTTGATTTTCACTAGCCTCAACAGGTCTTCACAAGTAGAGTTATGTGTCCCAAGAAGGAAGGTATGCACAGGTGGCCTGACTACGTCCGAGGTAGGGGCCATGGGTTATGGCGTTGTTTGGAAAATAAATAAACATGAAATTTTGATGGAAAGTTTTAATTTAAATCACTTCAAAACATGAAGTTTGTATCACAGAACAAGGAGCCATTTCAGGCAGTTTGAAAAAGAAAGGACATGTTGGATAGTGTAATCCTAGGTACACTATGAAAGACAATGGTGGTTGGAATGCTTTTGGTTATATATGTATATGTTTAATGACAGCTGAATTATAGCAGCAACACTATAAATACAATAAATGATTTACTCGCTTCCAATGCTAATTTCAATAATTCCCATTAGAAGAAAGCAGGATTTTTCAAAAGGAAGTAGGATGGAGTATTAGAACATTATCTCAGCTCTGCAAAAATAACACATTACTGCAGAAATTAGTGACACAATATATGTCAAGGCTGTATCAAATTACAGATCCTATTAAGGATAGAGTAAAATGGAATGGAATGAAATTTGAGAATAAGTAGTGGATCATTAGAGAAAAAATATCTGTGTAGACAAACAGTTTTTTTTCTCTTTTCCCACTACTACTTAACAATTAAGTACTCATGAGTCACGGTGAGTTGAAAATACAATAAGACTAAATAAACAAATTACATTTCGCAAATTGCTCTACTTGCTCTATAACTGGATGATTTCCTTAATTATCAGCAAATTATATCATTAAAACTAAGGACTCCGATACACACACACGCACGCACGCACGCACACACACACATATGAGAAGTGAAAAGCATATATAAAAATCGGGCCTTTCAAAAGTGACTAAAATTTGACAAACCAACGGGGGGAGACTTCTACATGGGCATGTCCTGCACTTTCCGCTACTCTTCTAGCTTTATATAAATCCACTGGTGTCATTATATTCAAGCCAGGTGGAATTAGCTTTGAGTCTCTACATCTACACAGGAAAGTTAGATGGTTTGAAAGCTGAGCTAGTTTTTGATGGAGTTTCTGTATATGTTTCCATTGAAGCCTAAAGTTGGCTCCGGACCGATTAGATAATACAGTTCTGTATATATAGAACTGTATTATCTAATTGGTATAAGCATTTCAGTTATGAGCATCACATCTTGGCTTGTATAGATAGAAGTGTAAGAGGAAGAGGAACTTTGAGAAAGGTAGATCATAGCATTTTTAAAAGAAAGAACAATATTCTTCACCGAATAGATTTATTATTTCAATGATAGGGAGCAAAATAAATTGCTCCACCTGTTTGAAATAGCAGCCAAATTTCTCTAGTGAGTCAAAAAGAAATGATGCTATCTAAATCTACACTGAATAATATAGTGATAGATACTTAGCGCCTTCAGAAATAAAAGATGGTCATGGTTGGAGGTCTGCTTAATCAGGAAATATGAAGCTAAACAAAAACAAATCATACTAGGCTCTGTTCTAGAAAAGACTATACATATCCAAGATTTACAAAACAAACAGTTTAGCAGTTAAATCTAGTATATTTAAATATACATTTCAATTTGAAGGTCAAAACAACAGTTCGTTATCTACTCAGCCAACTCTTCTTTTGCAGTTTGAATAACATTTTCTTCTTTGTTCCTATAACAGTTCCTTACATGAAAAGGATGAGACTGATAAAGGTGGTAAAATATTGAATTTCATTTTTTTTCATCATGTAAAAAAGCAATCTTAACATAATAAAAAGAATCAAATTCCAACTCTTTTAACAATGTTTTGGCAGACTGAATTAACTTACCGTTTAGTTGGCCCTTGCATTCGCACTCGGAATAAACCATTTTGTAACGCATGAATAAATATAATATATATCTCTTGGTTTCTCTGAGTTGTTGATGCACTGGAATTGTAGCTATACTGCTCCATTCCTGTGTTGGTGTAACTTAGTAAGTCATCTAAAAGGTAACCAAATAAATAGCATGAAAAACAGTAAATCCTTTATCATTTGTGACACTAATATTGTTAGGTTTGTTGATGTAGTCATTATTGAAAATAATGACACTAAAAAAGAATGTGACACCTCATCTGATTTTGAGGGAGTGTTCCAGTCATCAAAGGTGATATATCAATCAAATTAATGAAACATCACTGTCTTCATAGTGTCCAAAGTTGGCTAGTCTCATTACAACCACCTCTGTCAATCTAGTAAGTTTTCCTAACTTATATTATAGGTAGTGTTGTCACCATAGTAACTAACAAATTTTGATTAAAAATGCAAGAATTTCAAGTGCAAGTTTGTCAACACAATGCAACATAGACTTCAAAAAAAGACTATATGTATGTATGTGTGTGTATCATCATCATCGTTTAACGTCCGCTTTCCATGCTAGCATGGGTTGGACGATTTTGACTGAGGGCTGGCGAACCAGATGGCTGCACCAGGCCCCAATCTTGATCTGGCAGAGTTTCTACAGCTGGATGTCCTTCCTAATGCCAACCACTTTGAGAGTGTAGTGGGTGCTTCTTACGACCCACCTGCACAGGGGCCAGTCAGGCAGTACTGGCAATGACCTTGCTCGAATCTTTTTATGCATGCCACTGGCACAGGTGCCAGTAATAGCGACGTTGGTAATGATCATGCTCGAATGGTGCCGTTTTACGTGCCACTGACATGGAAGCCGGTTAGCCACTCTGTCAACGATCACACTCGTATGGTGCTCTTTGCACCCTGCTAGTACAGATGCCAGTCATCGAATTTGATTTCGATTTTGATATATATATATATATATATATATAATTTTTTTTTTTGTGGGGAGGGGTTGTTTGTTTATGTATGTGTGTGTGTTTGCTTCTATGTCTTTCAACATATAGACAATGCAATACAGACCTTAAAAAAGACTTTCACTTGGAAATCATTGAACAAATATTTTTACTAGCAGCATAGCAACAGGAAATGATTTGGTCTCCAATAAAAGTGGAAACTATACAAACAGAATATTTTTACTTCTTCATGTCAGCACCAGCCCTAAAGCTCAACTTGGGTAAAATTTATGGAAGAAGCTGGTACATAATTATATCTTCATTAGTATGAAGTGAATGAAAGACTTTCACTTTTTACTAGTATCATTCATTCATTCATTCATTAGACTGCAGCCATGCTGGGATACCGTCTTGAAGGGTTTAGTGAAACAAATTGACCTCAGTACTTATTTTATTTTTCTAAGTCTGGGACTTATTGTATTGGTCACTTATGGGGATGTAGACTAACCAACACCCGTTGACAAGCAGTGGTGGGGGACAAACACGACATGAAGATACATGTTGTTAAGTTCAGTCCTACTGTTCAGCACTTTGGGGAAGTACTATAGACATAGGCCAACTAATTCCTTGTAAGTAAATTTGGAAGAAGAGACTGTGTGGAAGCCTGCTCTGTGTGTGTGTTGTCTCTCACTGCTTCACAACCAGTGTTGGACTGTTTACATCCTCCATAACTTAGTAGTTTAGCTAAAAAGACTGTTAGAATAAATACTGGACTTAAAATAGATCTTAGGGTCGATTTGATTGACTAAAACTTCGAAAGTGGTATCCCCGCTTGACTGCAGTTGAACGACTGAAACCAGAATATGTATATGTGTGTGTGCACAGGTGAGCACGTAAGTGTAAAACAAAGTGGAAAAAATAGTACTTGAATACCAAAGGTAGAGTGATATACTTTTTTTGTTTTATTAAAGCTGCAAAATTATCACAGAACTGTTACTCAGAGGTTCACATTCCAGTCCATTAGACAGAACTGTCTGACAAATGGAAACACAAGACTCTGTGTAACAGTTCTGTGATAATTTTGCAGCTTATATATATATATGTGCAAATATGGCTGTGTGGCTTGCTTCTCAACTACATGGTTCTGTATTCAGTCCCACTGTCTTAGGCAAGTGTCTACTACTCTAGCTTCAGGCTGACCAAACATCTTGTAAATGGATTTGGTACACAGAAACAGAATGAAGCCCATTGTGTGTGTGTGTGTGGTGTGTGTGTGTGTGTGTGTGCGTGTGTGCGCGCGCACATGTTACAATCTCCTTGCACTGATATCATGCGATAGTTGAATGTCACTAGCATGCAAACAGTGCCCTTCATTTCCAATCTTCCAGGACATGTCTGGTAATAGGAAAATATTACCTTGTTTGGAAACAGGTGGGGATTGATGTCAGGAAGGGTATCCAGTCATAGAAAAATACATCTCAATAAATCTGTCCAATCCATGCAAGTATGGGAAAGTGGACATTAAGTGACAATGATGAGCATGAATAGAAGAAAGAAGAGACAGTGGTCAGAAGAGATGTGAAATAAATCAAATTCTGAGGATGCTAATGTAGAAATTATGACAAAAATATCTTCTGAGAGTTGAACAGTGAAAAAATACTTACTGGAAGGAAAATTATCACAGTCTTCAAAGCTTTCTAACCATACTACAAACACCCGTGTGTCTGGCCCAACGGCCAAAGATGAATGACGACCATATTTTTTGCCTCTCATTATTGGAACTTCTGGAGGTGAACCAGGACTCTCTTTTTCTTTACCATTTTTGTCTGCCAACAAGATAAGAGACTTTGGTTTGGTCAAATTGAGATCAGTTCCGTTGAGAACTTTTTACTGAAGGATCCTGACTGGTTTTTGTCTAAAATCAAAGATCAAAAGATGGCATTTGAATCACTCAAAATAAATTATTCAGAATTCAAGAAATTGGTTTCTTATTTAAGCTCAAGGCAAATTGTTTTTTCTTTTTTGTTAAGGAAGATTATATTAGTAAATTGAATCAACAACAGTATATTACTGGAGAGATAATTGTCAAAGCCAATCTTAGTAGAACTTAATGATCATTTATTTACATTACATATCTAAACTGATGTATTCATTTTCCCTGCATGTGCCAATATTGTTTTCACACCCAGGCACCTATCTTACTTTCATTGACACAACCCAGTCTCTTTGTCTTCAAAGTCCATGCTATGTAACAGAATTATACTTAAGCTGTTGTATATATACAGAGAAACCAAAAGTAATAAGAGTCCTTAATGCCTTTCCAGCTAAGTTTCGATCTATACTATCATTAGTTCTTCTTTTATTACAATGTTAGTTAAATAACAGAAAATTTTGTAAACAGAAAGTATTTTAGCAAACTAAAATAAATATGAAAAATAAAAAAAGCCCAGCTTGTTAAGCTTACCAGCATCTTGTTCATTCACTCCTGTGGTTGATCCATTGTGTATTGTATCTGTTGAAGGAACTACAAATGCTACTTCAGAAGAGACATCTGCCCAGTAAAGGATTTGTTGCCGACCATCATAAATACTGCCACCCGTATTGGAAGGAATTTCATCTTCTATAAAGTAAACAAAGATAAGGAGAAATATATATTATCATTTCAGTTTCTACACAAACAAGGAAGCTCGAAGTTCAGACAGATGAATAATATTAAAAAAATGTTTATATTTCTTACCATTAACATCTTCTTCATGAATAACTTTCCAGCTGGTCGATAAATTACCTGTCCAGCCAGCATGTTTCCGTACAAACACAGGCCAACCAAGGGACTGTAAAAATTCTAGAAACTGAGGCTGTACACTGTCAACAGAGTTCTGAAAAATAAATAAATAAAAGACAAAGGATTACCTATGAGGATTATCTCAATATTTGATCCGTTACCCTTAACAATGGACATGGTTTAGTCAGAGTTGTGAGAAAGAAGGCTACTTTGTTTAATAATAACAAGGATTTAACCCTTTAGCATTTAAACCAGCCATATCCAGTTTAAAAGCAGGAAGAAAATATTCAACCTGTTTTATGTTCAAACTAGCCAGATCCAACTTTTTACACTTACCCTACAATGTCATTCTAAAAATACACATTCATTCACTGAAATCTCAAAGGTATGAGATAATGCATGATTAATTCAAAATAATGTGAATAAATAAACATTACATTTGACAGAGTAATCTGAATGCTACATGGTTAATTTAGTATGGGTTTCAAGTATTAGGTTCAGTATGGCCTTCATTCTGGAATACACATTCCATTTTTTGTCACCTTACAATGATAAAATACAGCTTTGGTTTTGTCATTATATGATAGAATTTAGTTTTATTGCTACACTGAAAACATCAAACTTCAGATGACATCTGATGTATAACACTTGAGTATACATTACTGCTAAATTGAGTGATCATTCACCAACTTCCAAACTACCAGTCTTCTCCATTAAGCCAGAGTGTTGACTGAGGATGACTGCTGAAACAACCTGCATTTTTAAACTAATTTTATTTACATTTACAGATATTTTAACAGGTTGAAAACTACCTCTCAACAAGATATTTTACTCATTACTGAAGCTTTCTTATCTGGAAAATAGGTAACAGTTTCTCTTTAAGAGACATTTAAATTGTTCTATTATATCCCACTCATGCTGACGAAAAGAAAATAGAATAAACAAATACATAGGTATTTTTTCAAATATGTACATCTGTGTATTTGTAAACAAATATATAGATAACTAAAAAGAGGTATTTCATTAGAATATATGAGTGCATAAGAATGCAATTATATGCATGTATGCATGCGCAACTGGAGGTAGATAGATAGATAGATATATAAGTATGGATAGAGAGAGAATAATACCAGTAAAAACACAGAAAGGAACATGACAATGTGATAATATGAAATGGAGTTTGAATTTGCTAGTTTGGGGTTAGTCAACTAAAGACTTAAACAGTTAACTTCTGATTTATAACATGTGTCAATTTGAAGGAAAATACAAAAAGACATTACCACATTTTGTACAATTTCTTCAGGAGTTTTCTGGCCAGACTTCATGTAAAACACATGCACAGTATCACTATCACGGCTTGGAATTCCATCTAATGTTTCAAGATCTGAGAACAAGGCACTGTTTGTACTGTCTAAAATTACCAAGGGTGGAGGAACGCTGCTGTTACTTGATTCCTTTCAACAAATTGAAATTAGAACCTATGATGATTTTGTTGTCAAAATGGATTTAAATTCAAAAATTTAGTTGATGCAATAATGAATCATGACTATAAACACACACATAATTAAAAAAATATATGTATCCTTGTTAATTCAAATGTATGGGGCTGGTATTCAATATTTAATGCAGAGTTAATATAATAATCCTTTCGCCAATATATACCAAGAAGAAGCAATGCTAAATTTGAACAAAAAAAGAAATAAAAATTGAAAACACAGTTCTTCCACTGTTGTTGGTCTTCTCAAAATAATAATAATTATTATTATCATTATTATTATCAAGGTGGTGAGCTGATTGAAGAATCATAAGCATACCAGGTAGGATGCTTAGCAGCATTTCATCTGAGTTCAAATTATGCCGAAGCTGACTTTATCTTTTATCCTTTTGGAGTTGATAAAATAAATACAGTGAAGTACTGGAGTCAATGTAATCGACTTACCCCACCCCACCACAAAATTCCAGGCCATGTGTCTACAGTAGAGACAATTACTATTATCATTATTAATAAGGTGGCAAGCCAACAGAATTGTTAGCACATCAGACAAAAAATGCTTAGCAGCATTTCTCCCTGCTCTGTACAGTCTCAGCTTAAATCCTGATGAGATCAACTTTGCTCTTTATCCTTTCATCATCATCATCATTATTATCATCATTTAATGTCTGTTATCCATGCTGGCATGCATTGGACAGTTTGACCAGAGATGACAAGCTCTGGAGAGCTGCACCAGACTACAGCCTGATTTGGCCTGGTTTCTATGGCTGGATACCCTTCCTAATGCCAACTGCTTTACAAAGTGTGCTGGCTGCTTTTACATGGCACTGCACAGGCACTTTTATATGGCACCACATGGGTGCTTTTACATGGCACCACTACAAGTGCTTTACAACACCAGAAGGATCGATCTTAACACTCCTGCTACAGGGTATGGGTCTTCTTGAGTACAACAAAGCAGCTGGCATCTCAGTCTTTTGTCATCTTGTCTGAAAGGTTCAGCATCCAACCCTTTCAGGGTCGATAAAATAAAGTACTAGTCAAAACCTGAGGTCAATGTCATCAGCTACCCACCCACTGGCCTTGTACCAAAATTAGAAATTATATATGTTACTGATGCTTTAACAGTTTGACTGAGGTCTGGAGAGCCAGCAGCTGCACTGGGCTCCAATCTGATCTGGCAATGTTTCTACAGCTGGATGCCCTTCCTAATGCCAACCACTATGAGTGTAGAGGGTGCTTTTTATGTGCCACCAGCACAGGAGTCAGTCAGTGGGTACTGGCATTAGCCACGTTCAGATGGTGCTTTTTAAATGCCACCAACACGGGAGCCAGTCAGGGGGCATTGGCCACAGCTACGATATTGGTTTTACTTGACTCAACAGGTCTTCTCAAGCATATCATATCACCCAACACATGAGGGGTACTCTTAATTGGGCCGGACATGCATGGCTGCGATCTCACTTTAGTTGCTGGGTCTTCTCAATCACAGCATATCTCCAAAGGTCTCAGTCTCCTGTCATTGCCTCTGTGAGACTCAATGTTTGAAGATCATGCTTCACCATTTTATCCCATGCCTTCCTGGGTCTACCTCTTCTACAGGTTCCTTCCACAGTTAATGAGTGGCACTTCCTCACACAGCTGTCCTCATCCATACATAACACATGACCATACCAATGCAGTCGCCTCTCTTGCACACCACCTTTGATGCTTCTTATACCCAACTTCTTTTCTTAGGGTTCTTACTCTCTGTCATGTATGCACACTGACATTATACATCCAGTGGAGCATACTAGTTTTATTTCTCGATGGAGTTTGTAATTTGACAGCCTTCCTATTTACTAAGACTTTGATTTTTGCTAGGTTAACCCTAAGGCCCTTCGATTCTAGACCTTGCTTCCACACCCTAAACTTCGTCTCTAGTTCTGGCAGTGACTTGGCTATTAGAGCAAACCCCATCTTAAATGAAAAATGCATATTTTGTTAATATATTTGAGGTTTGCTTCTCCAACAATCTTCATTGATTTCTGCATGTAAAGTGAATAAGTGCCCCAGCATGGCCACAGCTCATGAGCTGAAACTAGAATCAATCAATCATTATAAACTGTTACAAGCACAATTTTGTTCCAAACTATAGATGTATAATAACCAGATCAAATCAAACATACCCTCAGTGCTTCCAGAGAAAGGAACCCATAATGTGAAAGAAATAACCGTGCTGTCTGAAACTCATTTCGAATTCTGAAATGAAAGAAAATAGTGTCACAAAAAGTAGTCTTTTTAGCAAAAGAAAAAAAAAACCTGCAAGTATTCGAGGTAGTTGGGGGAATATTGTAATGGCTCATATATATGGGGGTGGGGGTGCTGCTGAAAAGTTCTAGACTTTAAGGGTATCAAGAAAGGCCTGGTTGGAGGCCCAACCTTCTAAGTTCTTTTACAGGGCTTCAAAAAACTGAAGGACCACTGTAATAAATGCGTGAATCTGAGAAGGGGAATATGTTGAATAAAATCATAATTTAGTGGTCCTCCTGTATTTTCTTTTACCCAAAGCAAGCAGCGCGTCTTCATACATGTTAGTGTGAAAAGGATATATGAAACGTCAGGCATAAACTTATAATCAAATTTTAAAACACACTTTAAAATAACACCTAAGTAATGATTTGAAGATTCAAAGATAATTATTATCATTTTAATGTCTGTTTTCCATTTCAGCATGGTTTGGACAGACATCCTCCAGTACAGCATCTTGCCATTTGTAATCCTCCATGATTCCTTTTAAAAAGTTTAGCATCTTGAAATCAGTTTTCACCACTTCTACTAATGCCTTCATTGATCTACCTCTTCTGTGTAATTCTTTCCCTTGGATTGTTTGGCATTTCATTAC
This sequence comes from Octopus sinensis, assembly GCF_006345805.1. NCBI lineage: Eukaryota > Metazoa > Mollusca > Cephalopoda > Octopoda > Octopodidae > Octopus > Octopus sinensis. The sequence continues at coordinate 127,977,857 of NC_042999.1, read as the reverse complement.
ACAATTTAATCCTCCAAATGCATTAAATGTCAACAGTTTAGTCTTCTCTTTAGCAAACTACATCTGATTCCTCTTATGCCCAGTCTTTTTCACAGCCCATATGTGCTCTGTTGTTCATGTACACCAGTGGTTCTCAACTGGGGTTCACATACGATTTTTGGGAGGTCTATACAACAAAATGGTATACTGGGCATCCAGAATAGTATTTTAAGGGCCCCTGAAAAAATTTTGCTCTAAATGTATGTATTGGTTATGTATTGCAAGAAACATCTAGGTTCTTTTTCTCTAATATTTTACATAGTTCAACTTACCCAAGTTAATGTGTGAAAGACAAAGTAGGAATTTTGAAAGAAGTTTCTACAAAAATAGTTTTAAAACATCGAATGGCCAAAGGGGTCCACCAGAAGAAAATGGAAATCAAAGAGGTCCATAGGTAAAAAATTGTTGAGAACACCTGATGTACACTAACACTACACATCTTGCACAACAATGTTTATCTCTGCTTTCTAAACCTTCAAACATTCTTCCATGGTTGATGAAGAAACAAAAGAGTTTTTTTCTTCTTTCTTTGTTACATGGGGATCAAATAGTTGTTGGATAGCTCTGATGATTAAAATTAACAGACAAGGAAAAAAAAAACATCCATACATTTTGCATTAAAAAATATGTAAATGTTTCTCCCTTATCAATTTGGATTAAAAACCTTATTGTTGTGTTTGTATTCAAAGAGGGGTCACTTTAAACTTTTCCCCTCTCTCTCTCTCTGGTGGTGGTGGTGTGGTGGGGTCATGTTATAAGACGATTTAAGACATAAAAATAGAGTCTGTACTTCAAAGAAGCATAGACTTTGAGGAAAATGTTGAGCTCATCACTGCTCATTTAGAAACTTCCTAAGATAAGAGCAATAACTGGCAGTCTGCTTTTGGCAGCAAAACTTACTTGGGTGGTTTGCATTCTGTGTCGGAGTTAACTTGATGACAGTTACGTTTTCTCTTCTCAGTGACCTGTTCAGCAATATTATTTTCAAAAGCTACTTGTGTGTCTATTATCTGTCGAAGAACTTCAAGTTCAGATGAAGTCTTCTCTGTTACAATAGACTCCATAGTTGGAATGCTGAATTCTCTGTAAAAGATAAAAATTATTAAACTGAAATCTCTAATAAAGTAAAATGAATAATTTTTAGCCAAAATATATGTATGTGTGTGAGTCTAAATCAAAGCAATAAAATAAAATTTGAAAATGAATAAAGCGGACGTTAAACGATGATGATGATGATGATGATTACATGATTTCAAAATGATTATTATGAGTGTGTTTGATAGGAGCATTTGAGATGCATATCGCAAATATCGATTCATTGTGTTAAGTGACTCTCTTTCAATTTATGTGAAACCCAAATATCAAGCTTCTTAACAAGTCCAAGACATTCTAAGTGATTTTCAGTTGTTGTGTGTGATACATTTAACCTCTCTGCAACCTCTCGCACAGCTATAACTTGATTCAATTACGGCTTAGATTTGATTAGGTCATCTTTGAGTGAAAAATCTCCAGAACGGAATTTTTAAAATCATTTCTGACAGGTGCATTCTATTAAGCAATCAATGCCATAAACTTCACATATCTCTTTGTGAGCCTTCATAGAAATAAAAATGGAAAATAAGGTGAAAAGTTTGTTTTTGCACTCCATGTTACAACTGACACTGAACTAACAGTTGTGAACAAAATTACATGCAATTTACTTCTAAAGAAAGCTAAACGTAACAACTTTCAAATGTCAAAACATTAACAAAAAAGTCACTCAAAAATCATAACTCTATCTATTTGAGAAAAACGAAATTACTTTCTTGCCAACAGTTTCCAAGATCCTTACTATTTTGGGGAATGGTTTATTCAACCCTTTTAATACCAATTGCCTGAAACTGTCTCTGGGTTGATGATAAAGTGTTCTTAGATTAAAACTTTCTTTCAAAGTGTCAAGTTAATTTTCAATTAAACAGTGTGTTTTTCAACAGAAACATGGTAAAGGGTTAGTTAGCCAGGCCACTCACCAGATATTTCATAATATAAGGGAAAAAAGGGATAGAAATTTTTAAACACTGATAATTTTTTTTTTCCAGACTATATAAGGGAATTCGTAGCATTCATGCCTTTCTGAAAACATTGACTCCCGAAGCAATGCCTTTTCTTTTTTTCATTCATCATCTGCTTCTTAATGTAAAAAAATAAAAAGTAATTACATAAAAAAGTAAATAAATAAATAGAGAGTCCATAAGTTTGCAAATAGACCAACATACTTTGCCCTTTGCAAAGTGGTTGGTTGGTTGTTTGTTTGCTCACTAAGACCATCATCATTTTTAGACCAAAATAAAAAGGAAGAGGGCAAAGTTGAAAAAATTCCAGCAAACTCAAGTTGAACAGAGTATAAATGTTAGCACTGGGATCTGATGTCACTAACATACCTCAATTACACACACACACACTCACACATGTATGTATCCAAAGGGGATTAACTTCAAATAAAAAAAAATTATCGCCCTTAGAATTTGAAAGTTAATAGCAAAACGATAGCAACATTTCTATTACTTCTAGAATAATGAAAGTGATGATTACTTGGAGACTTTGCAGAATAGTGAAGCACACGACATTGGGTTTCACTATCATTAGGTCGTGGGTTCGATACTTCGGCATGGTTAAGAAGCTAGCTTTGCAACCATGTGGCACTGCATACTACTTTGGTCAAGTGTTCTCTACTTATATAACCATGAGACAACCAATGTGCTAAGAGTGAATTTGATAGACAGAAATTGCATGGAAACCTGTCGTATATGTGTGTGTGAGATTTTGTATCTGTGTTTGTCCCTGTGCCACCACTTGACAATTGGTGTTCTTTGTTTATGTCTTCATAACAGTTTGGCAAAAGTGATCAATAGAATAAGTACCAGACTTGATAACAAAAAAAAAAAAAAAAAAAAATTAAGTACAAGGTTCGAGTTGTTTGCTTAAAATCTCTTCAAGTTGGTGCCCAGCTTGGCTGCAGTCCAATGACTGAGACAAGTAAAATATATAAAAGATAAATGAAGAGAATAGGGGAACAAAAAAAGCTCGATTATAGTTTTTGGAGATTTAGAGCAGAACAATTTTACTTACAATTTTGTTGCAGGAATTGTTTCTACAATCTCAGGAAAATATCGATGCTTTACATTGTGTTTAAAGCCAACATTCTCCATGGGAAACGGTCGTTGAACCTGAGAAACATTAGCTTTGGAGTTGTTCTGTTGAAATTATGAAAAATAGAAAATAAAAACGGTTTGATATATATATATATATATATATATATATATATATATATATATATACACACACACACATATGTATTTGCTTATGTATAAGTTGCAATCCTAGGTACAAATTTTTCTTTTCCTCAATAGTTTTAGCCCATTTTTTCAGTAAAAATCAAATATAAAACAGTGTGACTTATACACAAGCAAATACAATATATAATATAAACTGCTATGTTAGAGTTAATGTAGCAAAGCAGGGAGCATTAAAAAGCAATTAACAAATAATTATGCAATGAAGAAAAGACACTCATTCAACGAACGATATTTTTTGCACTTCTGCTCCGCATACAGGAGGTCCATACATTTAATATGATAGCACTAGCTTCTAACTACTATTTTTCATGCGTTTAACATCTCTAAACTATTATTATATATATATTTCAATACCAAAATTTCGCAGTTATTTAATTTCTATTACATTACTATTTTCAGAACCCTTGATTATATATGAAATAAAATGAAATCATTAATTGATTTAAATTATAAATCTAAAGGTTTGTATCAACTTTCTCATTAACTAGTTACAGTTCTTTAACGATCTCTTACTAGATAAATGATTATACATATTTATTGATAGCTCCATAAAGGAGTGCTCATCAATCAAAGTGGATGGAACTCATGGAAAAATGAAATCCAGAAAGACATGGGATGAAGTACCAAAGGGCGATCTCAGGACACTGAACCTTACAGAAGAGATGATAAAGGACCGAGATATCTGGTGCCTTGCTGTACTCAAGAACACCCATTTTCCACAGCAGAAGTGCTAATGCTGCTCCTTCTTGAAGAGGATTGTCCTGCAACAACTCTGTACCAGTGTCACATATAAAGCACTTGTGCCAGCATCATGTAAAAGTGCTCATGCTGGTGCCATATTAAAAACACCCAGCATGTTATTAATACTGGTGTAATGACTCTCCCTAGACACAACAAAATTTGTTTCAACACATAAATTCACATAAAGAATCTTGCAAACCAGATACAAAAATGAAGTAAATGTAGTCAAAATATGAGTATTTCCATGTTAAAATAGATTGCCTTTACTGGTACTAAACAATGGCTGCAGCTTCTTCCTGGCATCAAAACGATCAAGACGTGCAGAGCAGCTAAACAATAAAACTTACAATTACTTTGCGTGGCTGGTGTCGAAGTTGCATAGTCCAGGCATGTCGTCCAAAAGGACCACGGATGAGGGCTGTTACTGTAGGTAATGGATCTAATTTAAAGAACAAGGAGAAAAATAAAAGAGTAAGATTTTTAAAATTTAATACTTGAACAAATTTAATTTTAATTGATAATAAAAAAATTAAAAACAATTAGTAGCTTTGATCAGTTCTGTTCTATCATATGGAGATAACAATGGTATGGAGACAGCAATGGTGTATGATGAAAAGGAAGCATTGAAAGACAGCCATGATGAATTCTGTTCTATGATATGCAAATAGACAATGGAAGAATAAATTGTTAGTCTAACTGTAGCCATGCCATAATTATTGCATGGATGTAGACAGTTGCATACAGAAGTGCCGATCACTTAAAGTGGCTGGAACCCATGGACGAAGGAGACCCAGGAAGGCATGGGATAAAAGTAGTGAATGCAAAAGGAGCTGGCAAAGGACCGAGATATCTGGTACCTTGCTGTACTCAAGAAGATCTGTCTGCCATAGCAGAATTGATAGCTTGGTTGGTGCCACATAAAAAGCACTGGCGCTGGTGCCACATTAAATGCACTGGTGCTAGTGCTACATAAAAAGTTTCCAGTACACTCTGTGTTGTTGGCATTAGGAAGGGCATCCAGCTGTAGAAACCATGAAGAGACAATGGAGACTGGTATGGCCCCGCAAGGCTTACCAGCTCTGATAAAATTGTTCAACCCATCCCAGCATGGAAAACGGATATTAAATGATGATGATGGATGATGCTGTCCTATAATTTATTACTGAGATGACACTCCATTTTAAAGATAGTAAGGTGAGAAACGAGCAATGATTAAATTAAATGATTATATAGAAACTGCCTTGTTGATTGTGTGTGTGTATATGTGTGAGTATATATACATATATATATATATATTACAAATGGAGAAACAAATTTAGTTTGTTCATCAATTTACAGATATTATAATGTTAGATTATTTATTCGTTTTACAAATGAGAACATCAAAAGCATACAAAATATTATATAAATCAATAGATAAGATAATAATACAAATACAGATTTTAAAAGTCATATTATAAATTATTGAAGTCCATATATATATATATATATATATATATATATATAAATATGTAAAACAGGCATTAAACAAAATCATTATTATCCAAATCAGTTAAATCCTTGTTAATATTTGATGATGTTGATCAACAAAAGATACTGTAACATCTTACCTTCTAAGTTTCCAAGTGGCTGTTCTAAGAGTGCAAGAATTATTGAGTTTTCAAGCACAAAGTAACGGAATGGTGAACCTTGGTCATGTGAGGAAGTATTTTTAGCATATTTAAGAAGAGACTGCTCATCAAGTAAAGAGAACAAGGATTCTGGGCCACATGGAGGTGGAAATGCTCCCTGAAACCAAGAAATTATTGCAAATTTGTATAAGGTTTGCTTATTTTTTAGTAGGTGGCAAATGATGGGGATGCTACCAAAATTATGCGTACAATATCTGATATGATTTATTGGCTCATCTCATAAATAATTTGCTTTTTTTTTATACTTCTTTTATTTTTCAAAATTAAGATAACCAAAGTTCTTTTTTAATCTAAAATATACTCTCCTTCATTTTCTACAATGCTCTTCCATCTATCTTGTAGACATGCAAAGCCCCTCTTCCAAAATTCACTTACCCATGACAAAAAATACTTCTCCACTACTGTTCTGACCTTGTCTACAGAATTCATTTTTGTTTTTCATCCAAATGATTCTGAAAACTGAGGAATAAATGATAATCAGATGGGGCAATGTCCGGCGAATATGGCGGGTGGGGCATTGTTTCTCATTCAACCTGCTCCAGCCTTTGGAATGTCATACTCGCTGTATGTGGCCAAGCATTATCCTGATGGAAGAACATTTTTTATCTCGAAACTAAAGATGGTTGTTTTTCTTCTAGTGCTGACTTAAGCCACTCAAGCTGGGTTTAAATGTTCAAAGTGGACTAAACCTTTCATATCCCACCAAACAGATAACAACACCTTACGTGGGTGAAGACCTTCTTTAACCTGGGGTACTAATGTTTCTCCTTTCCCTACCCACTGTCTTCGGCACTTGATATTTTTATAAAGAACCCATTTCTTGTCACCAGTCACTGTTCAGTTCAAAAACGTTTCATTTGAGAGACGTGACAGTAAAGAAGAGCACACATTCACTCTCTGCATGCGATTAAACTTGGAAAGTTTGTGAGGAACCCACTGACCCAATTTGCTAACTTTTCCAATGGCACGCAGTTGTTGATGAATGGGTGAATGACCAAATACAAGCTTCTCTGCTAGTTCCTCAACAGTTACAATGGGATTTTGTTTCACCAGGGTTTGCAGGATGTCCTTGTCAAGCTCTACAGATCTTCCAGAACGAGGCTCATCTTCTTGGCTGCAGTTTCTGGCTCAGAATTTTTGGAACCACCAGTGACACTGGCTTATGCTTAATGTCTGATCCCAATATACTGCATCAATGTTCCTTGCACTTCCTGTTGTGTTGTTGCCTTTATTGAACTCATAAAGCAAAATATGCCGAATATTCTTTGTCACTTGCATTAAGAATAAGTACAAGGTAAAATTACTACCTGCTGTTATAGCAAGTTGATGCAGGTAGTTTATCCCATCCCCCTCTGATTTTTAGATCATGCAATTGAAAAAACTGCATTATTCATGTGATGACCCAATAGATTAAAACCTTATAAGTTAATTCATAATCAATTAATAGGTACCAAGAAAACAAAATAATATATCATTGAAATAAATTTACCACTTGGTCAATAATACACGTAAGGACTTCTTCAGCAGCATCTTTAACTCTCATGGATTTAGGCTTCAGCTGTTTCTCTCCTTTGTATTTTGGTTCATCTGTTGCTCGATGCTAGAAAACATGGCAGATTACGTTAGCCATTTCATTAACAGTGAAAAACGTCTGTCCATTGGTAAGCAACAGAGACATTTGCAACAAACACTTAAGTAAATAATATTGGACATTATAAGCACCACCAGCTTGACACAGACAAAACACAACTCCACTGACAAAGTTTAGACAATGTGTCTTATTGTTTGCATGTCTTCCACATTTACTGATTACACTACAGTGCATTTGTCATCCACCACCTCTTCTTGAATAAAGTGAGTAAAATCAATATCCAGCAAAGAAGCAAGGTACAATCTAAAAGACACAGTAGTGGAGTGTAATATTCATAATATTATTCCCCTCATCTCAATAAATGAACCTCACTTCAGTGAAATAACAATTATGAGAACAAAAATAGCCAATATTAATATTTGTAAAGGAAATTAATTATCAATAAGTAATGAAAAAAGTGCTCTTATATGCATAATTTCTGGAACAGGATATTCAGTTATAAAACAATAATATTGTAATAGAAACACTTGTGTGAAGTTAGTACAAATTCAACAACAGAGTGTGAAGACCAGTCAAATCCTGGAATATATAGTCTTTCTAACTATTTACAATCGGGCAAGAACCAGGCACTAACACAGTGATAGTTTCCACATAACAAGGCATTTCTGTTTCTGTGGTCCATGTGCATGTGTGTGCGTGTACATGAACACATGCGTATAGATATATTGCTTACCCAGAATACATTCCAATCTCTGAGAGATTTAAATGGAGAATTTAGAGACATGTTCAGCTTTAATAAATATAAAATTAGAATTTGTTCTAGATGGCCACTTCAATTTATTGGGTGATATATCTTCAATATAGAAATTACTTTGAGATTTAAAAAACAAAAATCTTAATTCTTCAGTACTACTAAATTGAAGTAAAATTATAATACAAAAATTCCACCCTGAAACCTTTCTTTGCTTTTGTCAAAATATATTAATCTTTTTTCAACAATATTTTATTTCTTTTGTAACCAAATTGTTATGAATTCTTTCCTTAAAAATAGGAATTATATTCCCTTAGATAGGAAAAAAAAAACTCACTTATAAAAGAGTGACATAAATATAATATTAATTCAAAGCAAATATTAATGTCAGTAGTGTGTAGTTCCAATTTCAAGGCATTAAGTAGATGAAGAAACAACAGTATATCATAAGTATTTTCTAGGATGATTTTTCTAAAACTTCGCAACAGCTTAATGATCTGAGATTTGTAGAATAAGGTATTCTCTCCAGAAACAAAATGAAATTGGATCTGAATGCATGACTTATGAATAGACAGTCTTTATATGTTATCCACTTAGTCATCTCATCTTCACTGATATTAAACTGACTACATAATATTACTGAATAACTAATTACTTAATCTTAGAATTTAGCATGCATGAGAAGCACCTATTTGATATATTTATATATGTATTTTTGTAAAAGATTACTCCATATTGTAGTAGCATACATTTAAGCATAATATTTCAATATCAACATAAAAACGGTATTTCAAACAGCACAGGCTATAAAATTAGTTAGTGCCACAGAGCAAATGAAAAGTAACAAACATTACCAAACAGAAAAACAGTCATATCCAAAACAATGCATAAAAACAATACATCATACTTTGTTCAAATTAAATGGTTGGACATGTTATGAAAGATAAAAGATCAAAGGAAGGTGGGGAAAGAACTTGCTGGTCAGATTAAATTAACTGAAAATAAAAGTGCTTTATTTAATGGTAAAATAAAATTACAAATTTAATTATTCTTTTATTTTATACAGGGAAAAGATTAAAAGGTAAAAAAAAAGAAGAAAGAAATACCACCACCATTATCCCATTTAATAATAATAGTTGAAAGCTTTTGCAATTAGCCACCGTTGTTGCCATGTATGATTTGAAGGAGACTTGACTTTTGTTTCTAACAGGTTGAGTGATTGTGTAGATGATCCTTCATTGGCTTGCAGTATCCTAATTCATTCAATAAGAGCCAAAGATGCTGCAGAATGAAGAAAGAGATCCCTTAATTACTTGATTATAGTAATTAGATAAGACATGAGCTGATGACAGGACCAACTGAAACACTATAGAAATTGTCACTTTTATATTACTTTTACTGATCAGTAAAAGTGATAAATTTCTATAATGTTAAGTTGCAACAGCATCATTGGTTACAGGCTTCTAGAGAGGCAACTACTTGCTTGCTGCATTACTAAGAACAACAGTGACAAGAGATTATCTGTTCCACTTGGGTGGAACAAATACCACAGGCTATTTTCATTTGAAAGCACCGGTTTATGTTTTTCTCACTGATGTCTACATCTTATGCAATATACTTCAGTGAAAGATATACAAATGCATACATATTCATGTATACTATATATGCAGACATGGCAAAATAGCTGTTTCAAATGACACTGCTGAAAGAGGTTAATTTTCCATACATTTGCTTCTTCATTACCTTCTCATGTATCACTCACTTGCCTATTCATTGTAATATGATGCCTGAGTAATGTGGGAAATTATTTGCTCTGACCATATTCAATCCTGGTGAAGAGCTTGCCTGGGATGGAGAGGAAAGTGATACCCCTGTGGTTGCTGCAGACAAATTTGTTGTCCCTCTGTTTCCATATGGGGAGGATGATGCTCCTGGTCCAGTCATTTGGTAGTTGCTCTGACACCCATACATGATTGATAATGCAGATTCCAGAGGCTTTGTGGTTGTTAAGCTTTTTCAGGATGGATGTAATTAAGAAAGATCTCCAGAGGCTCAACTTCACCTTGGAGGATGCAGAGGAGCTGGCACAAGACCACCAGCAAAGGAGAGCACTGGTGGACCTGGTCAGCTCTACATATGATGACATCTCTGTGACCACCAACCTGGGATGATCCCAGCCCCATCAAGCAAGCAGCACCATATTCAATGCCCTTCCATATTGAATCCCTTTACACTTTTACACTCTATCATTACTCTTTATTCTTTTCATCAAGACACCTGTGTAACAAGGGACTGCACTGGGTTTAGCTGTATTCAATACTCCCTACCTTCATTATTTTTTCACTCTCTCTCTCTCTCTCTCTCTCTCTCTCTTTGATGTCTTGTCAAGCACATGACAACCACTTTAGTGCTGGTGACACGACAAAATACACAAAGTTCATGCTGGAAAGTGAATGGTGTTAGGAAAGGCATCCAGCTTTAGAAACCATGCCAGAATAGAATGTCTGAGTGTGATATGGTCCTCTAGCCCATCTAAAAGTGCAGTAACTCTGAAAATGAACGCACTTGGACTATAATGACCGATTCAACCCATACCAACATGGAAAGTCGATGTAAAATGAGCTGATCATGATGATGATGACACACATGGTGAATTTCTGCACAGCTTCCACTGCCCAAACTCCACTCACAAGGCCTTAGGCAAACTAAAATCACAGCAGAAGACATTTGCCCAAGCTGGTGCATAGTGGTATCTAACCTAGAACCATGAGGCTGCAAGGGGGGCTTCTAGTCAATAATAACATCCAAATTGATTGGAAATGTTCCTCATCTTTCATATTTTCAGTTTATTTTCATATAAAAATATAATCTTACAGGGTAACAAGCAATAATGATTTCTAGCTTCAGCACAGGATCACAATTTTTTTATATAAGTACTTATGGTTACACACACACACATGCACCACCGTCGCCGGCACTACCACCACCACCACCATCATCATCATCATCATTCTAACATCCACTTTTCCACGCATGGGTCAGATGGAATTTATTGAGGCTGATTTTCTATGGCCACAAGCCCTTCCTTTCACCAACTACCACCTGCTTCTAAATAAGGTGACATTTCCCCATAGCCAGACATATTTTCCAGAGTATTGAATTACACTGCTTGTATGACAGTGACACTCATTTACAACTATCATGCAACACCAAGATAAGGAGACACAAACATGCAGATATACATAACTGCATATATATATATATATGTACATACGTGGTCTGATCAATAAGTATCCGGATTGTTGCCATAGTAACAAAGCTAAAGCATGCAAAGTGAAGCCGCTTGGCACAGACTGACCTTGAACTCTGTTGTGCATGCACACTAAGTTTTAATGTTCTAGCTCATTTCTGCTGTTTACAGCAGTACTTGGAAGGAAGGTGTGTAGCGTGTGATCATTGCATTGACCATGACAGAGAAAGTTGAGCAGAGAATCTGCATCAAATGTTGCCAAAAGCTTGGCGATATCTGCCTAGAGGCTTATGCAAAGTTTTCAAAAAGTTTTCATCATTCTCAACATAATCAAGGAGATCTTGTGCAACTGAAACCCGAGTGTCTTTTTGGTCAGCTAAAAGCAGTTTTGGCACAAACTTGGCAGACACATGTCTCATATGCAAATCTTCAGTGATAATGGACTGAACTGAACCATAACTAATCTGCACATACTCTGATAACTCATGGATGGTGATTAGACAATTTCCCCTCACAGCTGCATGCACATCTGCGGCATTTTTCTCAGTTCTGCTGGTTGCAGGTCTCCCAGAACATTTGTCAATATTGACATTTTTTCAGCCATTTTGGAAACATCTGAACCACTCGTACACTTGCGCACAGTTAATACACTCGTCTCCATACACTTTCTGCAACTTTGCGTAGGCCTCTGAGCAGGTATCACCATGACAGCTTTCTTTGTCATGGCCAATGCGATATTCACATGCAACACACCTTCCTTCCAAGTACTGCTGTAAACAGTGGAAGTGAGCTAGAATGTTAAAACTTAGTGCACATGCACAGCAGAGTTCAAGGTCAATCTTTGCCAAGCGGTTTCACTCTGTGTGCTTTAGCTTTGTTACTATGGTAACAGTCCGGATACTTATTTATCAAACTTCAGACACACACACACACACACACATATATATATATGTACACATATAAAAACACATACACTCACACACAGCAGGTTTCTTTCAGTTTCCATCAATCAAGTCCACTTAAAAGGCTTTGGTCTGCCCAAAGTGATTGTAGAAGATACTTGCCCAAGGTACCGTGCAGTAGGATTGAACCCAAAACTATGAGGATGGGAAGCAAGTTTCCGTACACCCACCTACACATGCAGCCGTACACCCACCTACACATACATATATAGACATATACTCACAAACACATGTACAAGGGAAGGTAAAAAATTATCTGCCCTTTCACCATAATGTATCTTTACTATTGTCACAATGTCGTCTGTGCATGAGTGCTTATAGTTGGTACTATTGCAGTCATGTGATCAAAGTTTTAGCCAGATTGTTCCATTTTTCTTTCTGGCTTTACAGCATAAGTATGGTTGCTCCACTAGCAATGTGCACCAAAGAAAAACAAAGAGCAGTGATCCGATTTCTCTGGTCAAAAGGTGTGTCAGGTGCTGAAATTAATCGGAGGCTTTTAGTACAATAAAGGGATAGTGCACTACTGTGTGGTGGATCAAGAAGTTTAAAAGTGACTGGACAAGTGTGATGCATTAAGAGGGGACAGGACGCCCATCAACCTCCACCAGTGAAAAGAAAATTCAGCAAGTTTGAGAGCTGGTAATGGTGAACCGGTTCACCATTACCATCTCTTGGATCACTGCTCTTTGCCTTTCTTTGGTACACATTGCTAGTGGAGTGGCCATGCTTACACTGTAAAGCCAGAAAGAAAAATGGTGTGACCACAATAGCACCAACTATAAATACAAATATGCAGAAGGCAGTGTGACAATAATAAAGATATGGCGAAAGTGCAGATAATTTTTGACTTCCCCTCATACATACATATACAGATATATATACACACACTCATATGCACATATACATGTACATATATGATTCAAACTAAGTGCATGGTATTGATAAGCCACAATAATAGCAAAATATTGATATCCATCATTCTTGATTCGATCTGAGATGAATTGTCTCACCTAGTCTATGACTTTCAGGTATTTTAACACCCAGCATACTAGGGAGTCTCTTCCTAGATGCTATCCCACAGTGAAATTAGTGAATATCAAAACATATACACTATGTATGTGCAATCAAGAATGTTTACATATATATATATATACACACACACATCATCATCATCATCGATAATGATGATGAAATACACACACATACGTATGCATATATATACACACACACATATATATATATATATATATACATGCATACACACACATATATATACACATTTTATATACACACACATATATAGATGGGTGCTGTTGAAGAGGGAAAAAACCTCCTAAAATATGGTATATATGTACATATACATGTATATATATATATATATATATATATATATATATATATATAATATATATATATATATATAAATATAAGAGAGTAACCACCATGTGGTCTACTCTAGCACTAAAAATAGATCCGCTGGGTTTCAGCCACATAAAAAATGTTTCCAATGAAAGTTAGCACAACCACTGGCGCCAGTGGTTGTGCTAACTTTCATCACACACACACACATTGGGGGAAAATGTTTTGATGGCATGCATCAATTCATTTTTCTTTTCCTTCTTTTTTTAGATGCTTGTAAAGCTGTGAAGTAAATTATCTCTTGTACAAGGTGCTTTAAAAAGAATTAGTTCAATTGTAGCAACGTTTGTGTTCATGTTCGAATGTGTTCCCTTCAGCTTTGTCATCTGAGGGATGTTTTGTAAAACATTGTGACTCAAAGAAAGGATATCTTTACAGACATCAAGAAAGCATGCAAAATTATTAGTTGGAAAGCAATAAATTTCTTAGTCAGAACACAACAATTTAAAATTATGCACAAACACTGGTACAAAAAAAAAAGAGAGTGTTAAAGATGATATTATGTGTATATAACAACACAGTAGAGACAACAAGCAGATTCTCTAGACAACTTGGTGTGGTAATATACATACAATAATGAATGTGAAACCTATAGGGTGGAAATTTTATGCAATTATACAAACTAGCAGGGCCCATGGCAATTATAAGTTTTATAAGTATTTTTAAATTCTATTCTGATTCATGAATTTATCATTTTCATTAAAATGTTTCATTATATAAAAATTTGAGTTATGTCTTTGATTGCTTCTGCAGTTGAAGTTGTTTAAAGCATAACATATGTTATGACAAGCAGAATAATGATTGTAGATTGCTGAACCTTTTAAGTTTCCAATAACATGACATAGTTAATTTCTTTTAAGAGATATCAACCCAGATAAATTATGTTATCAACTATCTTGAAAAATTTTTTTAAAAAGCCTCAGTTCCTAATTTAAAATATCTTCAAAATTAGAAAAATAATACACGACTAAATATATACACAAGTACACACATACACCTATACACATATTTATTATATGATTTTGGTTGTAATATGAGCTAATATATAGATCTACAGTATATTTTCTGTTGCTACTCTCATATTCAGTTTTCTTCATCATTGAGTGAAGGAAATATAGACCTATTATATTTTATGAAACCTGCCCTTGTAAATGTTCAAAAATATTATGTCTCTAATATTAGCTGGAACTTCACTTCAGCATACTTTAAAATAAATTTTAGTTTCACCCTCTATCTTTTCTTTATGAGCTGAAAAACAATGCCCATTGTTTTGTGTGTTTGTGCATAGATAAAGTAATTCTGGATATTATGCCAGCTGCATGCTTGGGACTCTGTTAAATACTTTATATACTTTTATTACCATGTTTGGTTACTTCTAGAACAGCAATATATTACTGCTATGGTGATTTCATTCACTGCAAAGCTATCATCTAATTCAATATTTCAACAGCTGTCAAATAAAACTGGAAATATTGAAGTTAAGCAATAAATAGCAAGATAGGCTTATATTTTAAATAGAAAGCGATTAGAGAAAAGCATCTAAATACTAGCAGGAAGCTATGTAACAACCTAGCAATATTAAACTGCAAAAAATTGTTGGTAATATTGCTTTCTCTATCTATCACATCAGTATAATTAGGTAATAGTTTCCAATATATTGGAAGTCTAAATAAAAATTATCATTATTTGTTTCCAATTTTTGAAGTGTATTATGAGTTTGAAAGGTGAAATGAAAGTAATTTTAAAGAAAACAAATGACTGACATCTGTATACAGTAGTCTCTAAAAATATAAATCTACACCTAAAATATGGTATATCCTATCATATACAGGAAGCTTATATGGAGAGAAACAAAAAATTACAAAATGAATATGGTATGGAAACAAATGAAAAGATTGTTGTTATTGTTTTGTTTCTTTGAAATGAAAACATCAAATATTTCATGAAGGTCTTTCATCTATTACTAAAACCAACATCTGAAAATCATAAACACCATGTAGGAAAGGGTTGCGATAAAAGATTAGAAACAGAACTGTTGTAAGTAAGCAAAGACCGGTTGACCAAAATTGTAGAAAAGCACACTTATTTATAATAATATCTAACACAAAATCTAAAACTGCCTATTTGTAGATGAGTGTGTGAATGTATGTGCATGTAATTATACAAGAGAATATGTGTATGTAGTTACACCATCTTCTGTACACATATTTACAAATTACAGGCACACATATAGACGTAGATTGTTATAAAAAGTGCAGGCGTAGTAAAATAGCTGGAAATTGAGAATCAGTGTCAAGAAAACCAGCTGAGACTACCTTCAGTGCCGAAGAAGATTTGGACTCCTTCTCTACTTTACTTTTTACTGTCTGTGAGTCATCCTCTTTATCCTGAAATTCAATAATGAAATACAAACACAGGTGATGATGATATGTTTTTTGAAATGGAATAATAAAAACAAAAGAAACAAAAACAGAATTAATAAAATGAAAAAAAAGGTAAAGTGAAAGTGAGGTTGGGTGCATTTTTAACTCAATGAAGAAGAAAAAAAAAGAAAAAACCGTAACACAATTTGTAAACAGGGTTGAACAGAAGAACAGGTTTGGTTGAAGCAATGTTATTATTGACAGCAGCACTCCATACTTACAGGTTCTAAAGCTGCTTCATTGGTTGAAGGCTTTCCAGAAATGGAGATTTCATCTAAATACAATATAAGCTACAACAGCAAGAATAATTGATAATTGGAACGCAAAAGTAAAAAAATATGTTTAGGGAGAAGTTAAAACAGGCTGCTCCCATTTTAAAGCTGATAAAGAAGTTTATCATGAAATCTCCTTACTGTGTCTCATCCTTGTCACCAAAACCCATACTGCATACTTAATCAGTTCTTCCAAGAACTACAAACCTCTGGAATTCCCTCTCTGCCCATATTCTATTTACAGCTATCATTTTACAGACATTCAAGCTTTAATCCCAACAACTAAAATGGGTGGTTACAGTTATACCCAAGTATTAGCAGGCTAAATGAAAGAAAATAAAATAATATGAGTATTATGTCCTGTGCAATCATTTTTGAGAGTGTTGATTAAAGATTATGACTTTGTTATCTAGCTGATCAACCACTCAGATATATATATATATAATATATATATATATATATATATATATAAAGGAAAAAGAATGATAAATGCCTTCACAAACCACAGAAACACATAGAACCAATTTGTAAGTCATTTCAAAAAGAGCACATTGCTTGTCTGTTTCCTTCAATTTTGAAATCAACGATTTGGAAAGGTTTAGTAAAATAAAGTAAGTAAATTATTCTTTATTAAGCTGGTGTTTGGAATATAGCTTCTTACATAAAATTACAAGGTTAAGTTTTAGTTTAAATATAAACACTTTAAAATAGACAATTTTGTAACACAGAACCAAAAGTGGTCACAAGAAGGCTGGAATCAATGTCATCATCATCTTTATTCTATGTTTTCCATACTGGTGATAGAAGTAGTTCATATTTGGAGTTACCCCAGATGGGTTGGAAGGCCATGTTCCACTCATGTGTCTTCAGTCATGTTAAATGGATGAGAAATGAACTACCAGCCTCTGCTGTCTATTTCTCATAGTTAAGTGATGCATTTCAAATGAAGTGTCCTTTTTGATGTAAGAATGACTGAACAGGAAGTCAAATATCCAACAATTTGTCTTCAGTTTTTAACTCCACTAATATTTACTATATATTCGCTATATTGCTCAGCAGTAAAATTACATTGATTGGAAAATACTAAATTACCTATACGATGTTACAGTTCAGTAACAGAAATAAAAATATTAGTATAAGCCCTCAGAGTTTAGTTTTGAGGATCAACAATAAAAAAAAATGTTTTAACAAATAAGGAAAAAATAAGTAAAAACAATAAGAACGTAATGCAAATGTTTAAAGAATTTGTTTTGCTTTACAATGTTGACATCAATAAACAACTAATTCATTAGAAAAGAAGTATTAGTGATTTCTAGTATAGGCACAAAGCCACACATTTTGAGGAAAGGGTAGGTTTGAATATATAAACCTCTGTACTTTATGGTACTTTATTTTGTCAACTTTGGAAAGATGAAAAGTAAATGCAAAATCCACTACAACAGAATTTGAACTTTGAACATAAAAGGATGTACTAAAGATTGTAAGGCATTATTTTATCTGCCACTCTGCTGATTGTACCATTCCACTGCCCTAGAAAGAAGCAATATTAAAATCCCAATTGTTTTGTAGATAAATATCAAAAGATTTTTCCAAAGCAGCAGTGATTCAAACTGAAGAACATAGCACAGTCATATTACTTCTTAAAAAATACATGTATCAGTATAAGTAGCTGTTTAATAAAGAGAGACAGTCAAAGATGCATATGTAAAACTTTACCTGAGATTTAGAACCAGAAATACCAAGCTCCACAACTTCGAGGACATTATGTAGACATTCTTTATCATACAGCAGGCTACTATGCTCAACAAGCCACAGCTTCAGGCACTTGAAAGCTGCAACAATTCTAGAGTGAAGGTCTCTGAAAATATAAATGGAGATATTTTAATGACAAGTGACATTTGTCAATATTATGGTGTACCCCAACCCTACACACTTTTCCATATTTGCTAAGATAAAATTTTTTTTTTTAATATTTCTTTAGAGCAATTGCTATTACAGATAGCTGGATGGCCTTCATATCACAAACTACAACTATGAAGTAAGGGTGGAAGTTTCGACACACTTATGTACCTTGTTCATAAACATAACAAAATGGTTATATGATTTGAAATGGTCAAGTAGATCAGAATATTAATCACATTTCTTTACTGCTTCACACAAAGTCACTCATGAACATTCTCCAACTTCTGGTTCATAAAAGTGCTGTTTCCTCTTTCTGCTTTTTCTATAGCTGTAACTGTGTTGCCCAGTCCCTAGAACTGACTGGTTTTGTGCAGCCTTTACTAGGATACTCTCATCACATTTGTCTCCCATCTTCTCCTCACTCGGTGTCCGGTTTTTCTGCTGTCACTGCCACCACCATCTGGTTCTGCATCAGCCATTTTTACACCCACCCAGTGCTTCCTTCCCAGTACATCAGCCTTCTAGAATTTTCTCCCAGTTCATGTTTTTCCAGCAATCATCAATTTGCAATTATTCAAGAGAAACATTATGTCAAACTCACTGGTCTCAAAGGAGCTGTGAAGGCCTTCAGGCCAAACCAATAAAAAATAATTTCCATTTTCCTATATCAACGAATAGTTCAGTGATGAACAAGACTATTCAGTTAACAACAGTTGTTCACAAGATTTGATCTGTCAGATGCCACACAAAGCTGGAGTTGCTGAAACTATTGAAGCTCAGAATTATGTGGCACTTAAAAATTAGTTTTCTTCACACAATATTGTTATTCAACAAAGGTATCCTAACGAATTTGTTTTCTCTTTAATCAGTCATAAGCAAGACTAATTCTGCATTGTGATATTAGTTAAATGAATTAATCCTGATATTTTAATGATTCAGAAAAATATCATTTTTCTAATGGCTTAACAGTCTTGTGTCGCAGGACTTGCCCATTCTAATAAAGAAGTCAAATGGGAATGAACAATGTTTATGTAAGTTGTTTCAACATCAACAGTACTTCAGAAACTTCATTATATATCTGGTTCAATTAACGAGGTTCAAATTACAAGTCTACTGACATATCAAGATTTTAGCCTCAAATTTAAAGAAGTGTATTTTCTTTATGGATATCTAAATAAGCTTTATATAAATGTAGTCTTAACTTGAATTAACTTGGTCAAAACGACACTAAAATACAATTTCCTCAATTTGTCATTTGCGGCAGAAGCAGTATTGGTTCAGAGCAGCATTCTATATATCTTACTTAAGGTACCTATATTATTGAAGGCCACAAACAGCAGTATCTATCTTGAGAAAGCTTTTCATTTAGATAGTTAGTGCTAAAATGTTGCTGATGTGGAATATAAAAATGCCAAAGCCAACAACACAGCCTCGACATAGTTGCTTCACCTGCTAGAGAAAGCAGTCAAATGTCTATCAAAGCACATCACATGGCCTTAAAGAAGGAAAGACACAGTAGATAATGTAGTCCCAAACATCTTTTAAAAGACAGAATGTTTAAGAGTGGGGTGTGTTGAAAGACATGGGCGTAAACAACAACATAAAAATTGATGATACTGGCTGCACTGATTTGTGAGTGGATTTGGTAGCTGGAAACTGAAAAAAAGCCTGACATAATATGTGTGTATTGTGTGTGTGTCCTTGTCTTCACATCACATGATAGTTGTAAAAGTGTGTCAGTCATACAAGCAGTATCCTTCATTTCAAATATTCTATGAGAGCAAGTCTGGCCCTGCGAAAATAAGTTGGAGACAGTAAGGACATCCAACCATAGAAACTCTGCTTCCCTTAATAAAATCTGTCCAACCCATGCAAGCATAGAAAAGTGGACACTGAAAACAAGAATGATGTTAAAACAATTTACTTGAGGAGAACAAGTAGCATTACATTTCACTCACCTTGAATGTGCTGTTGGTGGTCGGCTACACTGATACATAATAAAATCACATATCCACTTCACTGTTCGCTTGCTCATTCCTTCATTGGGTGGTTTCACTCGAACTTTAGCAAGACCTGATAAAAGTTCCATTGCTGCCAGTGCTGTGTTCAGATCAGTCTTCCAAGAAGACATTAATTGGTGACATACTAAAGAAGTGGCTTGACCAAACAAGCTGTGAGCAGTGTCTGAAAATAAGGATTATTAATCAAATTAGTTATTAAATGCTTAATTCTAGACAGTTTGGCAAAAGGATACAGGTAATGTGCAATATATTTTTCTCATAATAAGCAATATAATTAACAAACTTGTTATTTTATTTAATTGGCTATTTAAAGAACAATAAAACTAACATAGTTAAAGCTTGAAATGTGTGTACATTAGCTTATTAGTATACTAATGATAATTGACATTCAACCATTACAAAATTTAATACTAACAGTAAGCAATAAGCAGGGCCAGTGCTAGGAAGTGCGGGGCCCTCTACACTACAAAAGCTGAAGATTGATATTTTATGCGTTGTGTAATATACCAATCCCAGCCAAAAAGCATTGAGGGCTTGAGGCCACAACGATATACTAAAATTACATCATAGTGTCCTCCACTTGAGCATGAGTGCAGGGCCCTCTCTTGAGACAGCTCAATTTGAAAAAAGCTGTCTCATTGCCTAAAAACCGGCCCCAGTAATAAGTGCTACACTGATAGAATACTAAATATTCTAGAATTTTTTAATCAAAGTTAAAACTTATAAGTATATGTATGTGTCTATATGAAAGAATTATGGAAGAGTATTATTTTGTTCTTCCATTATACGTAGATTTTAGCTCCATATTTTTAAAGAAATAAATGAAACAAATATTATTGTGTCTATAATTTTACTATAAGAATATAACTGACTTTCCATTGTAAAATTCAGGTCAGCTGTACCTATGCAGCCCTATGATCAAAAGCATTCCAAAAATGGCCAAACTGTCTTTTTTATTCTTCCAGAAATACAGTATCTAGGACTATTTTATCCAATGTATTCTTTTTTTTTTAAGATAGCAGGATGTATTTTGAGGGTTTAGTTGCAGTTTCTAACAGGTTGAGTGACTGTGTAGTGACTTCCTCACTGGCTCATGCATTTGCTATTGTTGTTTAGCACAATGTCACACCTGAATGAGCAAATCTGTGATTAAAGGGATTCCAGCTTTGACCACCTTTATAGGTATTTCTAAGACTGCTTTATCTCAGGTGTCTATTCTTCATTTTTTCTTTAAGATGGATTCATTTTGAGGGAAATATGGTACCTATTTCTAGCAGATTAAATCACCATGTAGAGGTTCCCTCAGCTGCTTGTTGTAGAAGTAGATGTGTTGTGTTTTAATATGCTGGCACTCTTTCTAGGTGTTAGTCTAAATATACAAATAGACATACCTACATTGTGTTAAATAGGAAAATGTTTATTAGAAGAATTTGGCAACAAGCTACAGTGAATAATTTAGTAGACTGTATTAGTAATATAAGTGATATTGGAATTGTACTTTAGTACTGATTCAAGCAATGCCAAAAGGTTAACAGGAAATAGTTGCAAGATGAGGGAAGGAATTAAACATAATTTTACCAGCTTTTTTGCTAATACGATATATATCTATATATACACACATGCGTGTGTGTAAGTATATATAATAGAAAACTGTGAAAATAAGAAACAACAAAAGCAAATTATGGACTAAATAAAAGTAGTTGCAATGCTAATGTATACATAGCAAGCAGCAGTAATGAATATTCAGGATATTTTCAAATGTATAACCACAAAGAAATCAATAAGGTTGATGTACCATCTGGGGATTGACAGGTCTAATATTAATGTCCATCTCTAATTTACATGTAGAAGTGTGCAGGATAGGGGTAGATGTAAGTTTCAAAATTAAGCTCAAAACATTTATATTTGTTCCTGAATGTCACTGACAATAGCCATGGTTATACATCCAACATATAGCTACATCTAGTAACGTATAAATATATGATATAACAATCATCTGTCTATGAGGAGATAAAGGGCATATGAAATAGTTTGCTGACAGAGGATGCACTACATCCAGTAGTGGCAGATGATATACATGTGGTAATATAGAGATAGATGATATTGCAAATAGTAGCATGGGAATAGATGACATATTACATGTAGTAACATGGAGATGGATGATACTATAGTAAAATGGGAGCAGATAACATATTACATATAAACAGTTGGCAAATGGCTTACAATATTGCATTGCTTGTAGATAACAATGTTATGTGTATGATAACAGGGAGGCTATGACATATTACATCCAGTAACACGTAGGCAGCAGATATACTACAGGTAAGAGAATAGTGGTCCATATGGGAGTAGATGACAGTATTGCATATAAGAGCAGGAAGGTGGACAACAATATTGCATATAATAATGTGGGAGCAGATAACAATATTGTATACAATAAGATAGGGGTAGATAACAATTATGCATATAAGAGCACAGGAGTAGGTAACAATATTGCATATGAGGGCATGAGAGAAGACAACAATATTGCATATAAGAGATGGGGGATAGATAACAATATTGCATATAGTAACATAGGGTACATGATAATATTGCATATAAGAGCAAGGGGGTAGGTAACAATATTACATATAGTAATATGGGGTAGATATCAATATTGCATATAAGAGCAAGGGGTAAATGACAATATTGCACATTAGAGATAGAGGTAGATAACAATATTGCATATAAGAACGGGGGGGGGATAACAATAATGCATATAGTAACATGGGGTAGACGACAATATTGCATATAAGAGCAAGGAGGTAGATTAACAATATTGTATATAAAAGCAGGGGGTAGATAACAATATTGCATATAAGAGCAGGGGTAGGGTGTAAATAACAATATTGCATATAAGAGAAGAGGAGATCGATAATAATATTGTATACAAGAACATGGAGGTAGATAATAATATTGTATATAAGAGCAGGAGGTAGATGACAATATCGCATATAAGATCATGGGGGTAGATAACAATATTGTATATAAGAGCAGAGGGTAGATGACAATATTGCATATAATAGCAAGGGGGTAGATAACAATATTGTATATAAGAGTAGAGGGTAGATGACAATATTGCATATAATAGCAAGGGGGTAGATAACAATATTGTATACAAGAACATGGAGGTAGATAATAATATTGTATATAAGAGCAGAAGGTAGATGACAATATTGCATATAAGATCATGGGGGTAGATAACAATATTGTATATAAGAGCAGAGGGTAGATGACAATATTGCATATAATAGCAAGGGGGTAGATAACAATATTGTATATAAGAGCAGAGGGTAGATGACAATATTGCATATAATAGCAAGGGGGTAGATAACAATATTGTATATAAGAGCAGAGGGTAGATGACAATATTGTATATAAGAGCAGGGGTGGGGTGAAGATAACAACATTGTATTTAAGAGCAAGGGGGTAGACAACAATATTGCATATAAGAGCATGGGGGTAGATGACATAGAGCTGGCCAATAATAATGCAGCAGCAGAGGACATAATACACTTCATTATAAACAATAAGAAGCATTATTACAATAGTCAGCTATATTTTGTTGTAGACGCCTTTAATATTGCTATATCAATCTAGCTTCACACACACACACACACACACACAACAATCAGTTACCTAAAGTGAACAACTACAATATTAAAGATACATTCATAGACTATATATATATAATTAGTTCTGACTTATCCAGAAGGATGTTGGAATCCTGTCAATTTTTTTTCTTTTTTTGTTATTTGTATAATTATCAATTTTCTTCCTAAATGTATCTTAGGTGTCAGGTCTGTCACAGTTTACAGCTTATTAGGCTGGAGCTAATTCTGGTTTTACCCTCAAAAACACAATATGTTGCCTGGTGTAGAAATTGAAACTGCAATCTTATGATCATGAGTTAAACACACTAACCACTAGGTCATGAGCCTTCACTATACAACCACTAAATTTCTTTGGCCATTTGTATACAGCCATAAATTTTCTAACTTATTTATTTAGTTGGCAATTGTTATTTGTATATAGTCTTTAAAAATATCTGTATAAGCCTACATAGGGAAGCAATGATTAAAATGGACATTACTTGAAATGTAAAAAAAAAAATGTTAAGAAGAAAAAGTAGTAGTAGCTAGTAGTAGTTAGTAATAATGTGAATGAAATACCCCTGTTGTAAGCTTGAAATGTAAATTCATCAGAATATCATACCTGTGTCACAAAATCTGATATTTGTGAACATGAAAGATCCCGAACTGGAGGAAAGCTTTGTTCCATGCAAGTTTCTGCTGCCATGGCAATCCTCTGATTAAAGAAAACCATGTAGGAAATGGGGGAAGGTGAAACAACTGACCAATATTAGTGAATAGAAAATTATAAGTGAAGAAGAAACCATTTCTGCATCATTCATTTGATAAAATATTGATTCAGAGTTTTTTTTCTTTTTTTTACCCATTCAGTTTTTGAAGTTTAAAGTATACTGACTGTATTATTCTGTATGTTTTAAGACACTTTCCCCGTCTGCTCCTTCTACTCTCTTGATCTTTAATGGTTTGCTCTGGCACCTGTCTATATCCTCTATTGCTCCTTGAGAGTTTGTTCTGGCACCCTATACCTACCTATTTCTTTACTACCCACAAGGGGCTAAACACAGAGAGGACAAACAAGGACAGACAAACGAATTAAGTCAATTATATTGACCCCAGTGTGTAACTGGTACTTAATTTATTGACCCAAAAGGATGAAAGGCAAAGTCAACCTCGGTAGAATTTGAACTCAGAATGTAGCGGCAGACGAAATACTGCAAAGCATTTCGCCCAGCATGCTAACAATTCTGCCAGCTCGCCGCCTACCGTCTCATCTTCTCAGTAACTCCCACTCACGTTTATACAATGCAGAGTAACCATGTTGCTTTCACTGTAACAAGACCCTTGTGCTTGTCCCTCTATCATACTTTAACATCCCAATATCTAATGGAATGTTACTTCCTACACCCTCACCCCTACCACCCTCTGAAATACTCTCTCCATAGTAGAAAACATGCCAAATCTGATATTGGAGTCTTATGCAGCCCTGTGGCTCACTGGATTCTGTCAAAATTGTCAACACATGCCAGCATGGAAAATGGACATTGAATGTTGCCATCACTATAAATGATGATGATAACTTCCCAACTTGAGGTGCAAAATGTGAAGTTGCTTGCTTGAGATTGGAAAGGTTTTGAATACCAAATCCATATTCTTGCTGATGATAATAAATTCAGCAGAGTAATTACATACTTGATGTCTCAAATATCTTAAGTTATTGTTATTATTAAAGATGGAGAGCTGGCAGAATTGTTAGCAGCATTTCATCTGTCTTTACATTCTGGGTTCAAGGTCAACTTTGCCTTTCATCCTTTTGGGGTCAATAAAATGAGTAATAGTCAAGTGTTGAGGGTCAATATAATCAACTTACCCACCAAAAAATTGCTGGCCTTGTGCCCAAATGTCAAATCATTATTATTATTATTAAGGTATAGGATGGTGAACTGGCAGAATTGTTAGCATACTGGACAAGATGCTTAGCAGCATTTTGTCTGTCTTTACATTCTGAGTTCAAATTCCGCCAAGGTTGACTTTGCCTTTCATCCTTTCGGGGTCAATACCAGTTGAACACAGATCAATTTCGGGGTTGAGTACCAGTTGAAAACAGATCAATTTAATCAACTCAGCCCCTCCCCCAAAACTGCTGGTTGTGTGCCAAAATCTGAAACCATTCTTCTTATTATTATTAAGGTAGTGAGCTGGCAGAATTGTCAGCATGCTCAGCAGCATTTCATCCTTTACGTTCTGAGTTCAGATTCTGCCGAGATCGACATTGCCTTTCATCCTTTTGGGAGCAGTGAAATAAGTACCAGTTAAGTACTGGGGTCATTGTAACTGATTTATCCTCTTCCCCGAAATTGCTGGTCTTGTGCCAAAAATTTGAAACTATTATTATTATTGTTGTTATTGTATTATTCAATGTGGCAAGCTGGTCGAATTGTTAGCACATTGGACAAAATGCTTAGCGGAATTCTGAATATCTTTACATTCTGTGTTTAAATTCTGCCGAGGTCAACTTTGCCATTCATACTTTCAGGGTCAATAAAATAGGTACCAGTCAAATACTGAAGTCAATGTAATCAACTTCCCCACTTCTCTCAAAAACTGCTGGCCCTGTGCCAAAATTTGAAATCATTATTATTATTGTTGTTGCTGTATAATCTAAGGTAGCAAGCTGGCAAAATTATTAGCACGCCAGACAAAAAGCTTAACATCATTTTGTTCTGAGTTCAAATTCCACCAAGTCTGAAGTTGCCTTTTATCCTTTCAGGAATGATAATATAAGTACCAGTTGAGTACTGGGGTTGAAATAATTGGCTATTTTCCTTCCCCAAAATTTTCAGGCCTTATGCCTAGCGTAGGAACTATTATTAATGTATTAGAAATGCAGTTCATATAGATAAGAGTAAAACTATCTTGAGGTAATATTTATCCCCACATAAATGAGGATGCTCTGTCAGAACAAACTATACTGCAATAGTTACCATGAGAGAATCTCTCATATTAGCTTTTGGTGCAAAATGCACTTTTATTTATATTGCTTTAATTAAAATGCACTCTTGCGTATAGCAATATAAACAGAGTGCATTTTGCATCAAAAGCCAATATGAAAGCTTCTCTTGTGGTAACTACTGCAGTATAGTTTGTTCTATCAGAACATCCACATTTAAGAAGGGATAAATATTATCTCTTGGTATTAATACTGCCTCTGTCCCTAATAAATTTTTTAAAAAATATCTTGTCTAATTCATAGTACAATGAGCTTGATTAAAATACATGGGTTTCATGAAAAATGGAATCGGATCTGTTAAAAACAAGACTAACATTATAATATCATTGAATTGATGTCATAATTAAGTAAACTTTCCAACCCCATGGATCCAGGTTCAATCCCATTGTGTGGTACTTTGGGCAAGTGTCTTATACTGTAACTCCAAGTCAACCAAAGCCAAAACCTATGAGATTTAAGTAGCTGACATAAACTCTTGACTACAAGTCAATCAATATGTTTTAACTTAAAGGACATGAACAATAAGTTTACAGCTGAAATGAATGGATTATAATTGCAACATAAGGTTATTGTAATGGATTTATCTTAGATATTTATCTATATTGCAATAACTGTGGGTATAGCTGTGTGGTTAAGAAACTTGCTTCCCAACCATGTGGTTTGTGTTCATTTCACTGCATGGCACCTTGGGCAAGTGCCTTCTACAATAGCCCTGGACCAACTGAGGCCTTGCAAGTAGATTTGGTAGATGGAAACTGAAAGAAGTCAGTTGTGTGGTTATGTGTATAAGTGTGTGTGTGTGTGTGTGTGTGTGTGTGTGTGTGTGTCCATGCACATATGTGTGTTTGTGTGCATGTGATTGGTGTAGCCTTGTCTAAATGTCAGGTGAAAGCTTCAAATGAACATCAGTGTCATACAAGTGAGATAGTTTATTTCCAGTCTTTCGGGAAAACATGTCCAGATATAGGAAAATATTCCCTTAACTGGAAACAGGTGAGGATTGGCAACAAGAAAGACATCTGGCCAGAGAAAATCTGCCTCATACAAGCATAGAAAAGTAGATGCAAAAATGACAATGATGATTTATCTATGTCGCAATTTGCAAAGAATATCTTTGTTAGTTATCGGTTTTCAATGGAGAACTAACATTTCTGATGGCAACAGAGATAAAGGAGTATCTAGTTCAATGCAGAACAAATATCTTAACCAACTTTGTTTACAAAGCCTTGGATTTTTCATATTCTTGCTGATTTGCATATCTTTCACTGATGCACATCAACAAAAGACACAAACACACATACATATTCTTTATTTTCTTCACAAATAGGATTCAAATGAAGCCAACATTTTTATATCTTAGAGGTCACATTATGGCCATTTTTACCCATCTGATCATGTCAAATGTGTGTGTCTATACAACTTTTCTAATTTTAGGGACAGGGCCAGTATCCCCAGTGTACAACTGTTATATATTTTATTGACCTGAAAAGGATAAAAGGCAAAGTTGATTTCAATGGCATTTGAACTCAGAAAGTAAAACTAGAAGAAATGTTGCTAAGGATTTTTTCTGATAGGCTTCAGCTGGCTTGCCACTTTTGTGTTTCTTTCTATATATCTATATATATATATATATATATATATATATATGCACATGTGTGTGTGTGTGTGTGTGTGAAAGAACTTCTTTACAGACTGCATCTACCAAATTCCACTCATGAAATACTGGTCAACCTGAGACTAAGGTAGAAGATATTGCCCAAAGTGCCAAGCAATGGCATGAAATTCAGAACCACAAAGCTGCAAAACAAACTTCTTATCCACACAGCCATATCTTTGTAACTCCGTAGTATTTGCTGGATTACTTTGAATCATACTTCAGCTGTTATTTAACTAAATTCTGCTTATGCAAACAATGAACAAAAGACATTTATTTCAAACTGCTGGACTCAACAATTCATCTTGGTTCATAAATATCATAGCAGAAATATTGGTGAAACAAATCATATCTAACGTCCAGTGTTTAATAATAGAAGATTGTAAAAGTTTGAAACTATGGGTGGTTGACTTCATTTTCATTTTTGATTGCATGGGGATTACCCATATATCATCTGTGCAGACACTAATTTCAACCAATCAGGGTTAAGCATTCACATGCTAATTTCTAGAAAATTCTTTCAGTGATGGCAATGTAAACAGCCATTTTTGGCACAGTTAAGCAGAAAGAAAGTGGACTCCCCTTGCTATGGTCATAAACAAATTCTGCTTCTGAAAGCTGTTTACATGGTTTCATACTCAAACCAACACAATCTTCCTAATAGCTATTTTCACATGTATATACCAACTCACAGATGAAGAAGAATCAACGCCAAATGTTTTTGCAGCAATATGCAAGTCAGTTTAGTCATTAAGATTTTCAACTCCCACAAATACGATGTTCTTATAATTTGATGCTGTCTGTTTTTCATGAAACTCTGTACAAACGTAGCAATAAATGTGCATATAAACTGCCACCAAGTCTTGTCATACCTCATCCCACAAAACTATATGCTTGTGGTCTCAATGGTTTTCGAATGTCACCAGACATTGAGTGTGCTAGGAAAGAGACATTTGTGGCTGCAGTTAAAACATCAAACAATATTCTACTTTGTGTTTTGTAGTTATGTCATCAAACACTAAGATGCTTACTAGATATTCTACCAATAAGCCAAAACACTAATACATTCAACAATTATATTTATATTTTTTGGCTAGAATCATGGAATCCCACATTTAAAAAGCAAAGTTTCATACAATACAGTTGTTTGTATTTCATACAGAAATGCAAAGAATTAGTCATTAGTAGTTCTAACAGTTGCATCATACACAGAAGAAGGTAAGGTCATGGAAAGCAAAGACTGGAGACAAAACAATCAAGCCAATAGAATAACACAGGTAAAACTGAAGCATTTACAATGTCATAAAAGCATAAACAAACTTAAAATAGATAATACATTGTAAGTTTCCAAACATACATTTATAGTTATGAACAGGTTATATTAAGTCAATAAATTGTATATTTTTCTCAGACATGACAATTGATTTTCTTTCTTTCTTTCATTTGTTTGCATTAATTGCATCAACTGAATAAATACCAATATATATATATATGTACATAGGTACATATTTTATCAATACTGACTAGTGCAGCTCATTCAACAATGATGATGTATTTAACTTGGTGCCATAAATTACTTAGTCTGGAACATTACGTTCTGTGGTAACCACTAACTGAAACTTTGTTATGTCTAATACACTAGATAAATAAATAAGCTTCTTATTTTCATGGGAAATAATTCACTTTATACCAATATGTTTATAATTCAATGCTTAGACAATATAATACAAGAAATATATATAGACATATACATACATAGATACATACATGTGTGTATATATATATACACACAAGAATACATTATATACATATAAGAATACATAATACATATAAGTATTCATTTACCCAATTATATAAAAAAAATTATGGATAATTAACAAAAGTGAGTTAACAGATACACACATATCAATAGATATACACATACACACATATATATATATTTACACACATATATATATTTACACACATATACACATATTTATATACATATACACATACACAGAATTTGTTTTGGAAGAAATCAAAGATTGTTTTCCACATATTTATCACAAAACTGAAATAATTTTGATTACAATTCATAATTCTGATAAATAATAGCATCATTATTTATGAAATTTCTGTCTTGTAGTTAATTTTTCTTAGTATTTATTACTGGTATTAAGTATAAATTTAGTAGACTGTAGTAATAGAAAGAAATTTATATAATTCTGCAGATGGAATCAGTTAAAAGAACTCAAATATCATGCTATCATTGACATCATTTTACATTTCTTACACATTTTTAAGGTCTTTTGTTTTGATTTTAACATACCAACATATTCATATTCTAGCTAGTACAAGTTCAAGCTTTCTTGAATTATTAAAAAGGTAAGTTATTCAGAAAGAATTTATTGAGAAGCTAACTCATGTGATTGCTGAAATAAACAATAATACAAATTCTTTCAGACAATATTTTCTAAAAGAAATAATAAGTTTATTTTGACTAGGTATGTATGGACTTAATTAATTTACTCACTCTCACTATTTAATTGGCAGTTATAATACTGCATCAAAAGAGATGAAAATCAAAATTGATCACAGCAAGATTTGAAATCAGAATAGTATGGTAATGAATTAGTACCATACTGAAGGACAACCTCTAGCTGTTGATCTTTTCACACGAGATAATAAAGGACTGGGATACCTGGTACCTTGCTATACTCAACAAGACCTGTTCTCTACAGCAGAAGTGTTAAGGCCATCCCTTCTGCTGAAGAGGATTGGTCTTCAAGAGTTATGTGCCAGTGCCACATTAAAGTGCTTCTATGGTGCCATGTTAAAAGCATCCAACATAGACTATAATGTGGTTGGTATTAGGAAGGGCATCCAGCTGTAGAAACCAAGCCAAATCAGACTAGAACTTGGTACTTAGTGCAACTCTCCAGCTCTGGTTGAACCATGCCAGCCTGGAAAATGAATATTACATGATGATGATGAATTAGATACTATAAACCTTCCAGCCCAGCATTCTACTGTCTCATCAAGTTCTACCATCTATATTCTTTAAGACCCATTTAACAGGGCCTAACATATATCCTGGTTTTAACAATATTTGCTGGTCACTGATAGCCTTTAGTGAAATTCACTCGCTTGCAGATCCCCTATTCTTTCTTTACCAATGTTTTCCTGCAGTGAATAGCCTACTGATGTTCAGGCTGGGCATCAGTTCCATCAATTTCCCCAGTTTTTGCCAAGGTGAGTTACAAAGGTCACTGACAATGATCCTTACTCACAAAGCTAAAAATGAATGAATTCTATATTGAAGAGCAGTATAGTTAACCAGATAAATTACATTTATTATAAATTTACTGGTTTTCAATTTATTGACAATATAGATGGAATACAAAAATCAACCTTGAGGGTGTCTGAAATCAAAACAGTCAATGCTGGACTTATCCATATAAGCAAATTACATCTTAGTGACACAAACAATAGAATGAACTTATAGTATTGAGTTACAACTCTACTTTCTGAGTTCAAATCCTACCAATTCAACTTTGGTTTTCATTTTTGCAGTGTTGATAAATTAAATATGACCTAAATACTGGGAGCAATTAAATCAACTACATCTCTTCCCCCAGCATGGCCACAGGCTAATGACTGAAACAAGTAAAAGAAAAAGTTGGAAATGAAAGACATTTTAAAAATAGTTTGCATAAAGAACAAAATAAAAATATATATAAAAAAAGGACTTACCAAAGCCATTCATTTGCACTGGAGGAATCTTTTGAAAGCCCTCTAAAACTGATGTCTCTCCAGATAAGCTGCTACTCTTAGAGAAATCTAGAAGAGATTCAGAAATGAAATATATACATTTTTTTTTTTTTATTAATCATCAAATAATTGTATGTACATTGATTTTTCACACTGAAACAATGCCAGAAATTATTTGGAGGGGTATAGTTGATTGAATTAACACTAAATGACTTATAGTTGTTAAAAAACATAAAGGATCAAATGGAAGCAATATAAAGTTTAGGAGACATTTTAGTCAAGCTGATGACATCTTCTCTACTGCTTAGGGCATGATTGATAAAATGCATTCAGTTTCTACCGTATTGTGGATAGTGATAGGAAAGGCATTCAGCAGTAAAAACTATAGCAAAAAAGAGCGAGTGAAAGGAGACAATGTCAAGTAGATGATAGCTCTTTAACCTTATTGCAAATCTCTCTAGTGCCAGAGGCACAATAAAATGCACCCAGTTAACATTGTAAAGTTGTTAGTGATAGGCAGGTTGTTAAGCAGCCAAAAAATGAATGAAAGAACAGGTAAAATAAAGATTTTGCAAGACTCAGTGCAGGAAAACTATCTAGAACAGTAAACCAGAATAAAAATATTGATACAGGGTAGCAAAGGCTCTTTAGTCTGACTACAGATATTCTTTCTAATATTGGGAAACAATAAAATGCATCTTGTCTATACTGTACAATGGTTGATAATAAGAAAGGTATCTAGCTTTATAATCCATCAGAAAGCATGACAAATATAGCAAAGATGATTGGTTATTTTATTTTTTTTTTATACTGTGTATTGAATAAGAGAAAAGAGTGACAAATGGCTAAATATTGAGACCTTCCAACCAATGCCAATATGGTAAAAAAGGCATAAAAATGATGAAAGTAATAAAAGATCTGAAGACAGAATGTAAAGGGATGAAACTACATATCACAAAGTGTCTAGTCTAACTTCCTACCATTTCTGCTACTTATTGTTCTCCATTAATTGTATAAATTTATATGGCTTCACTTTTATTTATTTTCCCTCATCTCCAGTTCATGTCATTACATTAAGATGTGGAACAGAAGCAATATAGATTTTCATGTATAGAAACTAGTCGAATTATGTTACATACCTGAAGACACATCAGAATCATTCAAGCAGATATCGTGTTGTGGCTGAACAGAATGGAACTCAGCCTCCTCACACAGTGCTAGGTCCTGCACCAATAACATTAAACCACCTGTCACAAAAACAAATATTAATAGATAAGGGATATCACAATAATTAATACTTTATCAATAAAAAAAACACTTCTAATAATGTGAAAAATATTGGTTTTAATTTTGGGCACAAGGCCAACAATTTCAAGGGAGGGGGTAAGTCTACTACATTGGCTAAACTGTTTAACTGGTACTTATTTTATTGAGCCTGACAGGGTAAAAAGCAAAGTTGACCTTGGCCGAATTTGAGCTCAGAACATAAGAATGGATGAAATGCTGCTAAGTATTTGGCCTGGCGTGTTAACAATTCTGCCAGCCTGCTGCCTTTCCAAAAGATGAGATGTATAACATTTTTCTTCTTTCCATTTGAACACTTGCAAAGTATTTAAGTCATTTAATATTCAGGTTTACACATACACAGACAACGATCATTTGGTCAAGTTATTTACATTTCAACATCGGCTTTCATAGGATTTCTTCTTTCATTTAATGACAAGCTCTATATAAATGGATACCTCATAGATCACATTTTTGTCCAAATGTATAGTCATCTATATAATATCTGTATTCAATGAAGCTTGAGAGAAATAAAAATTTTCAGAAGATAACAAACTTAATTTTAACTGAAGTAATTTATTTATTATTGGTCAATGTTGATGACAAAGAAATATAAAATAAATTTGAGACTTGTGGCAATTTGCTGTACTTGAGAAGACATGTCAAGCTAAGTAAAACTGCAGGCATGCCTTTTATGGTTATGCCCCAACTCAATCTCCTAGCTGAGGGAGTCTTTGTCTTGAAGGTAATGGTGCCATGTAAAATGTACTTGTGCCAGTGTTTTGTAGACACACCTGTGCCAGTGGCACATAAAAAGCACCCAGCCCACTCTGTAAAGTTGATGGCATTAGGAGGGGCATCGTTCCATAGAAACCATGCCAAAACAGACAACAGAAATCTGGGTGCATATTATCTGGTCAGCTGCTGTCAAACTGTCCAACCCATGCTAGCATGAAAAGCAGATGTTAAACGATAATGATGATGATAGGTATCAATTGACAAACTTACCTAATAACATCTGTGTGTTTGACGCATCTGTTTCCTGGCGCAATGCTCGAAGTAATAGTTCAGTTATTTTGAATTTAAGAGAAATAAATGATATTTTTCGATCACCATTTTCAGGACTAGATAATATGTCTGAAAGGAAACAAAATGTATTAAGACTAGATATACAAGTTAACTTTACCATTAGAGTGTATGAAGCTAATGATGTAAATTTAATCAACTCCATTATATGACCGGTATTTACTCTTTGATGTAAGTAAACAAATTACATTTTTAACTTTAATGTGAGTGATTTGAGCTTGCATATATAATTCTTTCACCAACCACATCTAGCTCAACTAAGTTAGGCAAGTAGGTGTACATCACTAGTTTCTTTTTTCTTTTCCACTGTGAAATTCTCAAACAACCCTTTGTTCCATCGATGAGGCTTTGGACAACCCATAAGTATTGAAAACATCTGGAGCTATTTGTGTGTGAGAGTGTGTGTGTGTACGCACGTGCATGTGTGTGTATATATATATATATTATATATATATATATATATATACATACACACACAAACACACACAGTGCATACATACAAATGTACGTCTCTCTCATAGTTATACAGTGTAAATAAATTATACATATATTCATGTATGTATAGGTGTGCATAGGTGCAGATGTGTGTATGCGTGTGTGTATATATATATATATATAATGGTATATGCATGCATGCTTGTGTGTGTGCATGCGCGCACATAGAGAGAGACACACAGATACATAGCTGAAGACATTCAAACAAGTGCTAACAAATACTTACCTTTGATTTCAAGATCCCTGAAGTGAAGTGGTAAGCATAACATTGATAACAAGAGATGGAAACATGCTTTGCGAAGATCAACGAGTGGTATCGTTTCCCGAGGTCTAAAAGTAAAAGAAACAAAAATAGTAGTTACTTTAAGAAATGAGTACCTTTGAGTTGTTGGAACAAAAAAGCAATAGCTTATAGAAATAGCTTGTTATACTAAATACAAAATTATATAGGTTTTAGTACAAATACCTTAATGAAGAGTTTTTTTATGCTTTGCAGAACATATACAAGTGGGTACTGAAAAGTTCCTGGCCTTAAGGGTATCGCAAAAGGCCTGATTGGAGGCCCAACCTTCTGAGTACTTTTACAGGGCTTAGAAAAACTGAAGGACTGCTGTAATAAGTGTGTGACTCTGAGAAGGGGAATATGTTGAATAAAATCATAATTAACTGATCCTTCTGTATTCCCTTTTACCCACAGCTCACAACTTTTCAGCATTCCTCGTATACATTGTAAATAGAATAATTCATAATTGTATCAATAATATTATATATATATATATATATATATATATATAAAATCATAGTCATGGGCATTGCTAGTGTCATGTGAATGACACCCATGAAATCATAATCGTGGCCATTACTGGAGGTGATGACAAATGACTGAGACCTTTGGTGATATGATGTACTTGAAAAGACTCGTTAAGCCAAATGAAATTGTAGTCATGGTCATTACCAGTGTCATATAAATGGCACCTGTGCTAGTGGCACATAAAAAGCATCCATTACACTCACGGAGTGGCTGGCATTAGGAAGGGCATCCAGCTGTAGAAACCATGCCAAATCAGCCTGGAACCTGGTGCAGCCCTCCAGCTTACCAGTTCCAGTCAAACCGTCTAAATCATGCCAGCATGGAAAACGGATGTTAAATGATAATGATGTCAATGATATATATATATATATACATGGTGAGCAAAAGGAAAGAGGCAAGCATT
Organism: Octopus sinensis; assembly: GCF_006345805.1. NCBI lineage: Eukaryota > Metazoa > Mollusca > Cephalopoda > Octopoda > Octopodidae > Octopus > Octopus sinensis. Next base: position 127,941,332 of record NC_042999.1, on the reverse strand, counting down.
TAGCAAGTTGACTTATTAACTTGGTGAAATCTTTTCATTTGTTGAAGAGTCCCTTAAGAAAGGCATGTAACTGTTAAGAATATATATGAAATTTGAAGGAAATATTCTGACTCTGTTCTGGAGATTCACTTTGCCTATTTAACATTATTGAATCCAGACCTAAGCACTGTTTCTTTTTTGTTTTATGGGTTCCCTCCATAGGTAACATATTTTTTTTAAATCACATTATATCTAATGTTATTTGTTACAATTAATGTTAAAAAGTTAATGTAATTTCAGTCATTAGAAAACTAATAACAAAAAAGTCATATGAACTTGACAATGGTTGTGTCATTTAAAAAGCACTGGTGTAGGTGTTGGTGCCACATAAAAAGCACAGGTGATGGAGTCACATAAAAAGCACAAGTAATGGTGCCATGTAAAATATGCCCATTGCACTCTGAAAATGGTTGACATTAAGAAAGACATCCAGCCATAGAAACCAAGTCAAAACCTGGTGTAATTCCTGGCCATCCAACCCATGCTAGCATGAAAAACGGATACTAATTTAATGATGATGATAATTAAATTTATCTACAATTTCCAATGCACATTTAGTAAAAATACAATATTGCAGCAAAATTAATTGAAAAAAGAATTACATTTGCATATTTGAAATGTTAGCAATCCTTTTAAACATTATAAACAAAAAGTAAATAAGGATTGGAACTTACTTGAATTTTTGTGAAGAATCACTGAGAACTAATTCAAGAGCATTTAGGATATCAGGAACAAGAATCTGAGCTCCTGCCAAATCTACTCGCAAGAGGTCACAAGAATTAAACAAGATACTTGATAGCACTTCGTTACTCATGCTCTGCAAAAAAACCAAAGTAACAACAATTATGTTTTATTTTAAAAGGAATATTTGCCGCTATCCATGAATTCCCTCTATTTTTGTCATTCTCCTGTTTTACTCCACTCTCAGATTACTGGCTACTGATAAAATCTAAGCCATTTCCTCCAATTCTAATTAAGAATGAGGTTTTGAACTAATGTAGGCACTTGATATGCTAGAAATAGTACCCTAGTCTCCCTCAAATCACACAGTAGCTACTTGAAAGAAGAGAGGTATTGGATAATGTAGTCCCAGATACACTGTACTTGAGAGAAAAGATGAGATGTCATTGCTGAAATGTCTTTGATCATAGGTCTGCTTAATCAAGGCTGACTTGGAATTGATCAACTACAAGTTTTATATGTCAGAAAGCTTTTCCTTATAGGAATTTTGGCCTGGCATGTGTGTGAAATTAAAGAGATGTAAAGTGTACCTATTTGTCATTTGCTGACACTGGAGTTACAGTTACCATATATATAGTGAGCACTCTACTACATGTTAGTACAATATGCACAGTGGACAATAGGGAGAATTTATAAGGAAGAAGCTATAATTACTTTATGCTTGAAGTTAACTTCCATAATCTGCAACAAGATTAGTGCTCAAAGCAACCATAGAAAGATTATGACATTTAAGTCTTCCATTTAATTTTTTTTCTATTTCTTTAAGATAATCAAAAGGTCGTGGAAGTTTGTGTAAATGTACCTCAATTAGAACCAGGTCACACATTCAATTTGAAAGTTGACCACTGACTCCAGTCAACTAAAGCTTAATGGCTGAAGTAATATACAACACAAAGTTCTTGAATTCAAATCCACTGCAGAGGTTTTGTTGAACATAACACCTTTCAGATTACCTGGTTGTAAAGGAATATGTAGTACTAGATTTTTAAAAGCCCCTTTCAAGCTTCTGCATGTATAGGAAAATATTTTATTTGTTATATGCTTAAGAAAAATGTTCATGCAATACAATTGGAAACATTCAGTTGAAACAGAAAGTCTTTGTTAGAAACTCAACGTTTGGGCTAAGTTTTTTACATATCAAATACATATTCAGGTGTTGTGGTGTGTCTGAATATGCAGCTGTGAAACAGCTATTAGGAGATGCCAACTCTATCCGAGACACTCAGAATTTTTGGTGCTCAATTTGGCTGTATTTGAGATATTAAAGACAGATACTAGAGAAAACTTACATCATCTGTCTGTAGTCCATAATACATAGTAATGTAGAACCGAGCATAATACACTGGTAGAATTTCTTCACCAGTACGATGAGCACAGAATATCCGGCAGAGTGTTCCACAAGCTTCAGCCCGTCCACATTCGTAAGTGTTGTCAGCAATGCGGTTCTTATCTGAACAGTAGTCCACAGCTAAAGAGCTATGTCGACTTTCACTCAAAGAATTGGTCCGTCTATCTTGTTTCTGGGCTGAAAATGAAATAAAGTAAACAAAAATAAAAGTGTTAATAACATGGATGTGAATATTAAAATTAATGCCTTGAAATAAACTAAAAGCAACACCATTGTATTTAATCAATAAAGACAAACTAACAGGATTGTTTAAAAAAAAAAGAAGAATATAATGGATTTGATTACGTCCAATGTTGTGAACTTCAGAAATAACCCCAGTAAGGTTAAATAGTGATTAAAAGAAAATATTAAATAAGGTAACATTCTTAGAATCAGGAAGTAAGGGAGACGACTCTGATGTCTCTGATTAATAATAATAATGAAATTATTGTATACAGTGCTCAGGTGCACCACAACTTGTCAGAAAGTGCATATAAAGTACATGCAGTAATGTAGAAATGTCTGGAAAGCGAAAAATGTATGAGTCAGATACATGCTTGTGTGTGTATGGAGGGGAGAAAATCAAGTGTAGTGTTGGTGAATCTCAGGAAGCATGGAAGTTTTGAAGGATGCAGTGCTCCCAACTAACAACTGATGCCGGCAGTTTGTTCCATGCTTCAGCAACTCTCAGCGTGAAAAAATGTTTTCTGAAGTCATGGGAGCTGTGCTGTTTTCTTACTTTGTAAATATGTTCACGGGTGTTAGATGGGTGGAGTTTGAAAAGGTGGTCAGAGTTATTGTTTGTACGATGGTTGATAATTTTATGGGTGTCTGCCAAGTCAGCTGCCAGACGTCGGAGTTTCAATGTGTCCATGCCCAGGGAAGTAAGGCGTTCAGGATATGGCAAATGCCTGATGGAGGGTATTCTTTTGGTTGCACGTCGCTGAACAGCTTATTAGGTTTCGTCAGCGATGTATTATTTTCATCACTGCTTGCTAGTAGTATAGGAACTAGTCATATGATACAGAATATTAAAAAAAAAAAAATAAATAATTGTAAACTAAAAATGACCTACAAGAGGTGGTGTTTCTAATTTTCTGCAAAAACATGTCTGGTTATGGAGGAATATTATCTTGGAAACAAGTGAAGGTTGGCAACAGAAATGCATATTGGTGTAGAAAAACTCTCAATGAATTCTACCTAGCCCATGCAATCATGGAAAAGTTGACGATGTTAATATTAATGGTAAAATGATGATGATATTTCTCATTTACTTTAAATCTGTATGGCTTCCACATTAACAGTTCTTTGATTGTACATTAATCATAACATGTAAAGTACCATTTCACTCATATACATACCTGTTTCACTGTGACATGAATGCAACATAACTCCAGCCAAAGCTGCTTCAAAAAGCCAGGCACCAAAAAGATTCAAAATACTATTACATTGAGGACGGTTAGGTGCCATTGTGAGACTGCAGTCCAACAGGAGTTGACCTGTGCCTATTGAAGGTGTTAGCGATGAAGCCATTTTGCATAAATTAGATGATGTTGATGAAGACTTGGAGGAAGCTGAAATAATAATATAAAGAAATTAGAAAAAAATTAAAGTGCAGGAAAATAAAAAAGTACAAAATTTTTAAAATTATTCCACATGTAATTAAGATATAAGTTCAAAAGAAATACACACACACACACACACATACATATAACAGTTTATTGACAGACTATAATTCCCTAAGATGAAGTGCTGTTGTTTACAAACAAATATAATTCTCTTTACTTGTCAGTATCGCCATGTTTTATTCAATCTGCACACTGGTGTTAGATGATGTTAGTGGATGGTGTACAGTGGTAAACTGTCCTTCAATTCTTGATTGACAAACTCACATACAGTGTGCACACAGAGATGTGGCTCTTCATATGCTTAATTGACACATTCTCTGTGTACAGACAAAAAGACGTGTGTATACATATTGATGTGTTAAGCTAAATAAAATCCCTGTCCTCCACACATACAGGCTTGTCCTTGCAGGTGCCAGTGCCACATAAAAAGCACCCATGCCAGTGGCACATACAAAGCATCCAGCACACTCAGTTAAATGGTTAAAGTCAGGAATGGTGCCCAGCCATACAAACCATGCTGCAATAGACAACTGGTGTCGGGACAGTTCCCTGTCAAACTATCCAACCCATGCCAGCCTGGAAAGTGGATGTTAAATGATGATGATGATGATAATGACAACAGCTATAGCATATAGACAACTTTGTATAGACATGTACACATTTCTGCATATACATACATAACAATGTTGATACATACTGAAATAGAAACACACACACATATCTCTGTATATACATTTCCCATGCACAGAATCTTTACATTAATTTTTGTCAAATAATTAAGATCATGACTTATTTTCCAAATTTCCCAGCTTCTTTTTGATCTTAAAACTGCTCTTCCTGTTGATTATTGAAAGAAAATTTTTAATCTTTTGGCACCAACACTCCTGAGACCATCTATGTTTCTATGATATAAGCTTCCTGTTTGGAAGTGACTTACTTTAAAGCTTTTCATCAAAATTTTATGTTCTAAACATCAACTTGATAATGACAAAATGACTTTACTAAATTCTTCATTATTTTCAAAATTAATTAAAACAAAGGCAGTGTATTTCAATAATATGTTGTAACAAGAGGGTTAAGGTGGGCAGAAAACAATGGCCTCAATAAACTGAAACATTTTTTTTCTACTATATAGTTACTTGAAATAACTATATAAAAAAAAAATAAGGATACCAACTATAACATCATATACAAACATTAAATAGAGCAACAATGATTTATATTTTGATTCTGAAAGAGTACTCTTTTGTATTAGAAAAAACGTATTAAGACTAATAGGAATCACTAGTTACTTTTTTGTGTGAGTGGTGCTGTGACAGCAGAGAAAGGTCTCATGGGTGGTTTCCGTTGACCAGGTGGAGTACATGCTGTGCTGGAAGTTCGAGTATTAGATGTAGTTGTAGCTAAATCCTTAGTACACTGGGGAATACCTGAAATAAATAGACAATGTGGTTAAAAATGCTGACTTCTATATCTATAGATAAAACCTTGTACATATATATGCACTTTCTGTCCAGTTGTTTAGCTGCTTAGTAGAAAATCTTAGAAAATGTTTGATACAGATGTAACTTAATTCATTTTGGGAGAAAGTGTTTAAATTAATCCTTACATGGAGTACTCCAATCATGGAGCTACTGAAAAACCTTTTATGACTACAGAGTTAATCCCTTCTTTGTGGACAAACAGTTAACCCATTCTAATAATAGTACAGGTGTCCATCATATTATGGAATCATTGCTTTTCTGATAAGCTGTTAGGGAGATTTTGAGCCATTCATCAAGTGAAACCTGCTTTAGCTATTTCAATGATGATGACAAAAGGAAGTGGCTCCTCATTTCCTGCTCCAAAATGTATCATGTTTGAATATATTGAGAGCCAGTGGTTGTTGGGGAACTAATCCAAGTGATCTACTTCACTTCTGTATTCTTTGTATCAATTTTGAATAACATTAGCCATGTAAATTGAAGCATTTATTGATCTGGATGATTGTACTACCATCAGAGAAACAATGTTTGTATCACAGGATGAACATGATCACCCAAAGTACTCAGACAATCCTTGGTGTGAAATTTGTCATGTAGAACAATTAAAGAGGCAAGAAAATTATGTGATACAGCTGGCCAAATCATCACAAAGCCACCTCCATGCTTCATGATAGGAACTAAACAGTCAGGGTTGAAGGCTTTTTTGAGATGTCTTCAGACAAAGTTGCTCAGAGATGACATTGACCACTTCTGTTAATTTAGGTCAATAGTATTTTGACACAATACATTTGGCAGCATCAATGTGATAAGAGAATTCCTCCCAGATGTATATCAGTATATCAAAAGCAAGTTTATTATGGAACTAAAGAATAAATTTGCTTTGCTTGAGGCGATTCCAGAAGGTATTGACATAGAAGGGAAATGGAAAAACTTTGATAAAGCATTCAACCAGACAGCCAAAGAAGTACTTAGTGGATCGTGATATGCTGATACACGTCTGGGAGGAATTCTCTTATTGCATTGATGTTGCCTGTGCTGCAGGTGATGGCCACATTGAACACTTGTAAGACAGGAAATAAAAGTTGATTGTGAGTAAATACTTATGATTTAGCTAGAGTTTTTTATTGCTTTTCCTAATTAAAATATTGCGTAATGAAATCGGTTCATTCGTTTTGAATAACCCTGTATATGTATAGATATATACAGACACACACACATATATATATTTCAGCCTTTAGGTTGTAAAATTGTGAATTAGCCACTCATATTATTTATAAGTATATACATACACATAAACATACATATATGTATGTGTGTGTGTCTGTACATATACACACAATGTTATGAGGTTTGAAAAAAATGCTGTCTGTTACTCACCAAGGAAGGCATTGACCATAACTGATATACCATGCATGGAGTGAAAAAATATAACTGGTAAAGATTTCAAACATTCATGTTCAGAAGGGTCAATGACATTGGCACAAGCCAAAACCATCTCAATGAATTTTGGTGTTTGGCTGATAATCTCTGGATGGCATAGGTCGACAGGGTTCTGCAGTATATGTAAGAAACGGAACCAACTTTGGGCTATACAGTCATTCGTCATTTCTGGAGGTATGAGTTGGCAATCTTCTTCAGCTGTCAAAAAATAAAACAGATGGAAAAATATATATGTGTGTGTGTGTGTATGCATGTATATTATATATATATATATTCATATGTGCATGTATGTGTGTGTATATGTGTATACATGTATATTGCATTTGACTCTTTGGCCAATAACTGATGAGGAGTTGAGGACCTTCTCTGTGTGTTTTCTGATCATTTGTGTGTTTACTACACGTTTTTTTAACTTTGTGTGTGAGTGTGTGTGTGTGTGCTTGTGTGTGTAAATATGAAGAAATATTAAAAAAGGGAAAATAGGAGTAAAGTGTACTGAATAAGATATTAGCTTAAAGCTTTGATGGAAAGAGAAAGCATCTTAAATATTTTTGGAAGTTTGCACTTCACCAGAAGCAAGAGAGAAGCATATAGGGAGTGAGAAAGAGGAATAGTCAGTGAAAAGGGTAAAAATGAGTAATGGGTTAGAAACCAGGTGGGAATATTGTTCTATGTGACAGTTGGGTTTTAGAAAGGAGGAAGGGACAGGTGTGAAAGAACAAGTATAGGAGTGTAGTGTGTCAGAAAGAAGGCATAAAAAAGGAGTGGTGTTCGTGTGTGTGTGTGTGTGTGCATGTGCTTTAGAGTGGTATATGTATGTTTGTGTGTAGAGGTATGCAAATGTTGAAGATAGTGGTGTAGGTCAGTGGGGTGTGGAGTATTGGTGTGTGTATGTGTGTGTGATTGTTAAGTAGATGGTATGAAACTGTGCATGCTAAGAGGTGAGAATGTGGAGGCAAAGGATACTGGTGAAGCAAGATCAATGTGGAAAGTGTGACAGAACTGCAAAGAGGTGAGGGTGGAACAGATTTTAACAAAAAAGGAAAGTTTAATTTAGAACATATAAAAAAAAAGAGAAACACATATCCTCCACCCACCCCTAGATGACTCAAAACTTCCTTAAGCATGAATATAAACTGGCTAACTCAAGTGAGCTCATTTAAGCTTTTCTCTTTATTACACACTGACACTTCCCCACCTTCTCATACCTTCTCATTACCAATCTTAGCTATGTCAATTGCTGTCTCCTTTAATCATGATTCACTGTAATTGCAGTTACATGTTTCCAGTAATCCCTTAAGTCAGTACAAATCTGTTTTATCTTCTGAAATTGGGATTTCGGATTTGACCAAATTATATGATGTAAATGATCGGAGTAGCAGTGGAGATAAATGTGAGATGATGTGCGCTTGCAAAATAATTCTGTCACTATTCTGCCTCCAGAAAACTTAACTCTTGTGTCCAAAAATTCAACACTAGTTTTTGAATGACTATACATAAATTTTACGTTGAACTTAAAGTCGTAGTTTTTAGCATAACAGTCACAGAAATGCAAGATGTCATCAATGAACAGTTCATTGATGATGTCTTTTTTGTCTGGGAAGGATCATAGGATATTTTAATTGACCTCTGAGTTCAAATTCTACCAAGATCGACTTTGCCTTTCATCCTTTTGGGGTCGATAAATTAAGTATCAGTTGTGTACTGGGGTCGATCTAATCAATTGGCCCCGTCCCCGCAAAAATGTCAGGCCTAGAAAAGTATATTGTGACAGCTACAGAATATAGTAAGTAATGTAACACCAATGACTATATAATCCAACCAAAATATCTCAATTATAGAAATGTAAATGGAATTACTATTTAACCTTAAAATACATCGTACATATTCAAAGAACCTTAATGTACAAATTGAAATGCAAAAGAACGAAATAATATGTGGATTTACGAATGAAAGTTTGGTAATTGCATTTATTTCCACCATGCAACACTTATTATTGCAAACATATTTTAACTAACGTAAATTATACACACACACAAATACATTTATATATATATGTCTCAAGTTGTAGCTGTAATTAAAAGGGGCCAACCTTGTCATATTCTGTGTGAAGCTGAATTACCCTGAGAACTACATTAATGTTATGCATATCTGTGGAGTACTCAGCCATTTGTAAGTTAATTTTATCCTTGTATGGTAATAGAAAGTGAAATTGACATCCAATATTTGCTGTGTGTATGTATGAACTTTTCTTTGGATTTATGTATCTACTGTGTCTCACTCTTTCTCTTTCAGTTCCTTTGTGTCCTTCTTCTCTCCTGCTTTTGATTTAACAATGTCTTTATATATATCTATGTATCTACTTCTCTTGCGATGTGATAAACATTTAAAAACACAAAACAAATGCTGTCATCACTCACTGTCTCTTTCACTCTCTCTCTTTCTCTCTCTCTTACTTTCTCTTGCTTTGCCACTTCTTTGAAGTAAATGTGACGTACACAACAGGTACATACAAAAACAAAAAGTTAGCGTATCAATATTATTGATAAATGCCCTAATGCCGTACCAGGCACAGGCTCTCATGGCTTTTGATCTTAAATGATTAAAAGTGTTATCATGTACATGTTTTGTGTTGGTATAAAAGATGGACTACAGCCAACAATCAGCTCAATACCACAGATTTGCTTGTCAGTTGTTTGACCTTAATCAGTTGAGCATGTCCCTTAGTGGCTGACAAGTGCATCTTTGATCACAAGCAGAAGTAGTTGGGGAGCATTATAGCCATGTGCTGAGAGGAACCCTTTGGGATTTGAATAATTCACCACTGGAATGTGCCTGGTGTATTCTTATGAGATGGGTAGTCATGATGGGTATGTTGGGCTTCATATATTTGTACCCCAGTGTCACTTTAATGGCATGCACTACTCTCTCACTCAATAATAATAATAATAATAATAATAATAATAATAATAATAATAATAGGTGTAATATTTACTTACAATTTTTTTTTAAAGGTAAAAGATATTGAGAAGAATATTCAACTTACATATTTGTAATTCAGGATAACTGGGTCCATACATGATCTTGAGCAAACGCGATAACAGTGCATGGTTGATGCGATGCCACTGTTGGACAAGGGCATCATGATGGCGCCAATCAACACACATATTACGGAAAGTCTTCCATAAGGAAGGGGATGGAAAACATCGAGCACATGCTAAAATCCAGATCTCGAAAAGAACACTTAGGACTCGTTCACACAGATGTTCGGCAATGTCAGCTGATAAAGAAAAGAAAAGAACTGCTGACAATATATTTTGAATAAACATTATAGTAAGTTCAACATAATGAGATTTAGTTTCGTTAATATCTGTTTGGCTCTCTTGGTGACCATATTAGTCTGATGAATGTTCCTCCATTAAAATAGGAAGATCTCCACCAGAAAGTTACTTTACCCTTTGCCTGTCCAAAACATTTTCACAAGTTTGTCCTAAATGCCTATGCTTGCTTTCAGACTTTTAGTTAGCCTTTGTTTCATACATTCTGAGTAATATAAAGGTTTCCTTTCATAAGTCTCAAGTTACTCTGGTAGTTGAAAAAAAAAATTGAGAATGTGTATCATAAATGATGCATGGATACAAACTTGGCTATGTGATCAATAAGTTGACTCCACAACCATGTAAGTTTGATTTCATTGTGGAGCACCTTGGGTGTCTTCTATTATAGCCTTGGGTTGTCTAAAATCTTACAAAAGAAATTTAGTAAACAGAAACTGTGCACAAGCTCTTCAAATACGCATGCTAATTCTTACATATTGTGACCCTTTATATCCCATAACTTAGTAGTTTATTGAAAAGAAGTCAATAAAATAAGCCTTAGACCGAAATAAATACAGGGGTCAATATGACTGACTAAGCCCTTGAAGTTGGTAACCCAGCGTAGCTGCAGTCTAATGACTGAAACTAGTGGAAAAATATAAGAATCAGATATATAATAACAATGATACCTTCGTATTTAATTCAATTTTACTTAACTGATATGATTAGATCATGCTTTCAAGATATGAAATAGTTGTGAACTTGCTAAAATACAAGTTTGTTTCAGACTGATTAAGCAATTACAAGTTTATATAGAACTGGTTCAAGTATTTCATTAATTCTATCCCTTCTCCTACAGTTTCACGCAATAGTTGCGGGGCAAAGATGTAAAATCACTCTACAAACAATATTCAGTTTATCAAATCATTGTTTAAATCAAGATCAAATGAGATTAATTTATTTCACAGAACTGTTTAAGTACAAAATACATATATAGAAGAATTAATATTTCTTGCAATTTAATAGGAAAAGTAACAATCTAAAGTTCAATTCCTCTACTGATACTAAAAAATTATTCATGGATGATGATGCACTTAGCTGAATACATAGTGAAGTAGACTCCTGTCAAGATCACTGGATGCTATTTGCTTAAAAACTAAAACTTAAAAACTAAACAGAAATGTTGAATTTGTTTAGCTTAAAAGTAGTAATCAAATGACTGTATGTTCCATTACATTATAATTCTCAGTTTTAATGGTAATGAAAGATAATTGGTGAGAATCCTATGAGGTAATAACAATAGTGATAAAAGGCTAGATTTTATCAACTGAGTAGTTTTAATGAAAAATATTTGTCAATAATCATTGAGTTAATTCTTTTTGGAATAAAATTTTCCAAACATTATTTTCAAGGCTGATGTAAACATTTTTGTATATTATTGAACTGATGCTTTGTGGCTTTCTTAAAAATGTCAAGAGTGATACACTGTTGTGGTCTCTTGTTGCCTTCTCTGGGTAGGCATGAAGATTGTGTAGTGAAGATGAAAGTTAAATGCAATGTTCACAAACCTATATCAGTCAAATGAAATGGAAATAGAATAAAGAGCAGTTCAAGTAATCAACTTAATAGGAAATGACCTTTGTATTATAAATATTTCATACAGTTACATCTTTACATCAAGTGAGGATCTTAAGGTACTGTTGATTCTTGCTCATCAGAGAGTAGAAAATCATCACTCTTTGTTTACACTTCCATATATTTATTGAGCTTTGCAAAGTTTAAAAAGGTGTGCAAAATTGAAATACATGATACATGCTTACACAGGTTAAACTAATACTTTTATAATCATACTTACTAATCATTTTACTATATTTATTGTGGCACTGAAGATACAAGAGTAAACTTTCACATTCATTTCTTCAAATTAATATAGCTTTTTAATACAAACAACAAATAAGAAAATAGAAATACCTCCAACCAATATCCAAAACGAATCTATTTGCATGTGTGAGAAAAACAATATACATACATACATACATACATATATATATATATTGTATGATGATGCTTAGTGAACATTTGCTTAGCTGAAACAACAGTGGCCATATAAGAGTATATGAACAAATACATTTACATAGTATGCGCAGTGTTCAACATTCAGTTCTTTCTTAACCATGAAGAAGATCATAACTTTGACATCTATTATCAATGTCTTTCTAATTTTTTTTTGTCGGTATTCTCATCTGTGCATGTGTGTGTGTGTGTGTGTGTGCGCGCGCGTGTGCATGTTTGTGTATGTGTGTGTATATGAATGCATGTTTGTGTATATGTGTGCAAGCACGTGCCTGCGTGCACACATGTAATCTTAATATCTAGTCAATAACATCAATGCCAAAAACAGATTCATATGAACAATATAAACTGATTGATGATATTCTGAAATACAAAGTATAGATCAACTAAACCTTCACCACCAATGTCAATTAAGAAAACAAAAATTATAAATTATTAGTAAGTGTTATGACATTTGGAAGCAACCCTGTCACCAGTTGAAGCAATAGTCTTAAGCTATTTGCAAGAAATGCTTTGAAAATAAGTAGTATTAGCAAAGTTATTTTTTCACGATTATGAAAATGATAGAAATATAAAGTAAATGAAGAAATGAACAAATAACAACAAAAATATAACAGTGATAATAAAAGATAATTAGCTAAATAAATTCTTGGAATAAGTAAAACATCTTTTAGATGTATATCATTTTTAACCTACATTTTTAATACCAACACACTTCTGTCTCTAGCCCACATACTATGCTGTCTCTTCACTGTCTTTTTCTGCTATTACTATTATCACTATAAAAGCATCTACTCTTTAGAGACAGTTAGTTGTATAGCCATGATATACCCATCACCCAGTACCTATACTGTCTTCCCTATTAATGTCCTATTCCAACCAATATAAGGCAATCCTTCCTCCCTAGGATATAAACCATTTGGAATTCCATCATTTCCCCTAGCCATCAACTTCAAACTGACTATCAGTTAGCAATCTGTACACACACTGAGTGTGTATATGCTGAAAGTCTTTTAAAGTGTGGTCTTTGTCTTGAGAAAGCATCTCTTACAGACATAGTGTTAAATACACAGAAAAATAACAGCAGCAGGCAAAGGTTGCCCAGCATCAGTGGTAGAATTGTTGGAATCGGTTTTCTGCTGCTATTTTTCTGTGTTTTTAACATTATACATTTATAAGAGAGGTTTTTTCAAGATGACTACCACACTTTAAAAGGCCTTCAATATATACAAATTTTAAGTATGTATACAGATTGCAAATTTTGGATTAATACTGCTTCCATTGCTAATAATGAATGACTATGAAGCACATTCTCTGACCAGTCACAGAGGCTTTATAAAAGTCATGGGTATAGCACTCCCCTTCTGAATAAACCATGTTTTAATAGTTCTTATCATTCCAAACCCCTCATGTGAGTGAAAAGATAAAATCTTAACACAAAAATGAGAAATTGTAAAATACCCATCACCTCATTAAGTCATGTTTGTGTGTAAGTGTGCTTGTGTAGAACTATTTCAGCTGGTTTAACACATCAAAAACAACAGTATCATATCAGTTGTTCACCGTCCCATATTTCATTTCCTTGTGGTTTGGTAATTAATACTTTAAAAAAAAAAAATAAATAAATAAAAAAAACCCCAGAAAATCAGATAGTTTACTTATGATAATTGCGACACTGCAATTAACTTTGAAACATAATTGCTTCAAGCAAACATCTTGAATTAAGATAGTGTGTATGGAAAAGACTTCATATAACAGGTTATTAGTTTAATATTACACGTGTTTTATACATATACTGGGTCATCCTATAAATAATGCAGTTTTTTTCAATTGCATGAACTAAAAGTTGAGAGGTAAGAGATAAACTACCTGTATCAACTTGCTATAAAAGCAGGTAATTTTACCTTGTATGTATTCTTAGTACGAGTTTTGAAGAGTGCAGTTTGATTTTAACAGTTTTTCAAAGCTATAATGGAAGTGATAAAGGAGCATATTCAGCATATTTTTGCTTTATGATTTCAATAAAGGCAACAATGCAACAGAAAGTGTGAGGAACATTAACGCAGTATATGGGGATCAGACAATAAGTGTAAGCCAGCATCAACAGTGGTTCCAGAAATTCTGAGCTGGAAGCTACAGCCTAGAAGACGAGCCTCATCCTGGAAGATCTGTAGAGCTCAACAAGGACGTCCTGCAAACCCTGGTGGAAAAAAATTCCATAGTAATTGTTGAGGAACTAGCAGAGAAGCTTAGATTTGGTCATTCAACCATTCATTGACACCTGCAAGCATGCCATCAGAAAAGTCAGCAAATTGGGTCAATGGGTTCCTCACAAACTTTCTGAGTCTAATCACATGCAGAGAGTGAATGTGTGCTCTTCTTTGTGTGCACATCTCATGAATGAACCTTTTTTGGACTGAATAGTGACTGGTGACAAGAAATGGGTTCTCTATAAAAATGTCAAGCAATGCAGGGAAAGGAGAAACACTAGTTCCCCAGGCTGAAGAAGGTTTTCACTCACATAAGGTGTTGTTATCTGTTTGGTGGGATATGAAAGGTTTAGTCCATTTTGGACTTTTAAACCCAAATCAAACAATAACAAAGGAGAACTACTGTGAGCAGCTTAAGTCAGAATAATGACCATCTTAGGTTTCAAGACGAAAGGTGTTCTTCCAATAGATAATGCTTGGCCACATACAGAAATAATGACATTCAAAAGGCTAGAGCAGTTTGAATGAGAGATGATGCCCCAACCACCATATTCGCCAAACATTGCCCCATCTGATGATCATTTATTCTGCAGTCTTCAAAATCATTTAGACGGAAAAAATATGAATTCTGTAGAAGAGGTCAGAACAGTACTGGAGGAGTATTTTTCGTCTGACAAGTGAATTTTGGAAGAGGAGCCTTGCAAGTCAACCAAATAGATGGAAGAGCATTGTAGAAAATGAAGGAGAGTATATTTTAGATTAAAAAATAATTTTCATTACCTTAATTTTGAAAAATAAAAGAAGTATAAAAAAACTGCGTTATTTATGGGATGACCCGCTCTCTCATATTCTTTCTCTCTCTCTCTCTCTCTCCTCTCTCTCTCTCTCTCTCTCTCTCTCTCTCTATATATATATATATATATATATATATATATATATATATATATATATACATATACAATTTAAATATAGGATAAAATCTTTATAAGAATTTATCAAGTAGTTAGTGTGAAAAACCTCATAAGGGAAAAATTTATAAATTATTCCCTATAAATATATATATATATATATACACACACACACACATATTATATATATATATATGTACAGCACACATACACATACATACATATATCCATACAATATATATCAGATAAAGTAATGTTTCAGATGTACTGATAATAAAGTGAAACATAAATGGAGATATGGAGAAGTTTTAACAAACTAAATATTTTTGGTATAGTGGAATTTTAAAAACTACCATATGTGTGTGTACTCACACACACACACACACATATATACATATAAAAACTCAATTTATATCATTAAATTTATTTAATTTACTAACTGTTAACTGATATGAATGAGGAAATTATCAAAAATTGTGTAATAAGTAAATGATGTCCAATTAAACATGAAAATAGGTGTATGAATTATACAGTAATCATATAAATACTAGATGTCAACACCTGTGGAATCTCATGTAAATAATATCTGGGAATCAGCAAAGAACAATCACAAGACAAATGAGATATCAATATGAAATTACAAACAAAATCTTAAACTAAATGATTGATGCACAGTTTCCAAACCTAATTGTCTAAAACTACTTCGCCATAAAATAAAACTACATATATATGTGCAGACGTGGCTGTGTGGTAAGAAGCCTCCTTCCCAACCACATGGTTCCAAGTTCAGTCCAACTGCATGACATCTTGAGCACACGTCTTCTACCACAGCCTTGGGCCAACCAAAGACATACAAGTGGATTTGGCAGAAAGAAGCTCCGACCAAAGCCTTGTGAGTGGATTCGGTAGACAGAAACTGAAAAGAAGCCCATTGGATGCATATATATATATGT
>NC_042999.1:127865152-127920152 GCF_006345805.1 Octopus sinensis | reverse complement strand
GCAAGTAAGGGCAGCAAGAAGACAATCTGGCTGTAGAGAATTTACCTTAACAAATTCTGTCTGAACCATGCAAGCATGGAAAATTAGACGTTAAATGATGATGATGTATGCATGCTTATACAATTACATAAACATATGTTTATACATAGATGTATACATATATGAATGCATGCTTATGTGTGTATGTGTGTGAGTGTATTTGTATGTATATGTGTATATATATATATATATATATATGATGATGATGATGATGATGATATATATATATATATGTGAAGTACTGTTTTAATTCATATACATCTCTATATATAACATGTATATATAAATTAAAAGATGTATATTATATATGTACATATATGGTCTAGTGGTAAGGGGTGTTGCACTTATGATTACCAGATTGTGATTTCGATTCTCAGATCGGTTGCAGGTTGTGTTCTTGAGCAAAACACGTCATTTCACATTGCTCCAGTCCACTCAGCTGTAAATGGGTAACCCTGCAACAGACTAGCCTTCCAATCAGGCAGTATACTGGCCTACTCGCCCAGATAGTTGGGTGGCATCATTCGAAAGCTACAATGACGGAAAGTGTGTTGTGACCAGCGATGCATAACAACATCTGATAGTCTGGTTGATACCATGATATATTTATAAATCATACCCTGTCTCTCAGGGAAAAGTAATCAATTCAGATTAAATACTAAAAAAAAAAAAAACTAATAAATTTATTATTTTTTAAAATAATTCTGAAAGCTTCTGGATAACACCAAAATATATTCTTTAAACCTAAGATAAACAAAAGACCCATTGGATAACAACGAGATTGCACCTAGAAAGTTACCTTCCAAAGCACAAGTCTGGGCAAGGTTGTTTTTTATGGACGACCAGCTCATGCATGTCATTGATGTTATTCAAAGGAAAGGCAAAGGCCAACACAGCCTGGTCTGGGAATCGAACTCACTACCTCATGGCTGTGAGCCTTCACTAAACCCATAATAAAGACTATGTAAAGATATATCTGCTTCTGAAGATATCGTCTATGCATCATTAGTAGTTTCATCTGAATAATTAATATATATATTTGAATAACTTGAAATAAGAAATTTCACTGATTATATGTATTTGGGTGCAAGCATGGGCATAGTCCATTTGTAAATCCTTCTGCACTGCACTTTGGGGCAAGTGGCTACTACCATAGCCTCAAGTCAACCAAAGCAATGTTTGTGAAATTTAGCAGGTAGAAACTGTGGAAATCCATCCGAAAAGCCATTCTTGGAATTAGATGGTAGACTCGATCTACTCTCTAGTTTAAGACAAACACCTAACCCTTAGTTGCCTTTAGTAGAGTCTACACTGCTGTTAATATTTGGGTCAAATCTGCAGTTTGAGGGTAACATCCTCCTGTCATCCAATCAGTATTCAAGACCCTGATAGAATGTCAAGGGTGCTGGCCATTCTCCTTTTACTATCTAAAGTAACTGTGAGAGATAGAAATATAAATACTAATGACTTCTAAGAATTACATTACAGAAGACACTGGTTCAATTATTTATTTTGTTTTGGTCATTGGAACACAGCCACACTGGAGCACTTCCCTGAAGAGTTTAGTCAAACAAATCAATCCCAGTACTTATTTTAAAATTATGATTGTGAGTATGTGTATGTGTGTGTATATATATATATCGAGAGAGAGAAAATGGAGATTGTGAACACAGAAAATAAATTCATTTACATAACAGAAGTCAATTTCATGTTGCCTACACATATTTAAATTTCTAACTTCATTCATATTTTACAGTCTGTAATGAACTCTCCATCTTTTTAGGATGATAATTAATTTATATCAATTTTTGCCCTGAAGAGACTTTTACATTTTAAATTCATAATGCAATTTAATTGTAAAATATGAAGTTAGGAATTGAAACGTGCGTAGGTGACATGAAATTGACTTGTATTATATAAATGAATTGATTTTCTGTGTTCACACTCTCCATTTTTTTCATATATTGTATTAATAATTCTGTTCTATAGTGGATAGATGAAAACATCTATAATGACTGCTGGTACTTCATAAGTGTTAAGCACTGATGTTGAAGAAGAACCATCAATAAATACCAATACTAACACTAATTAACAAATTCCAGGAAAATTAATCGAAATGAAGCTAAACCGGTGTATGCTTGGAGGAAATGCATCTCTGTTGAAATGGCAACCTCTTTCCATTTGAAACCTCATAAACACCCATTATCTATATATTTATAAAACACACACACGCAATTACTAGAAAGTAATTCACATTTTTGAGGCTTATTGAAGTAGTCTAAGGCCACAAACACAAGCAGGAAATCTAAGCCAAAATGCGAAAAGAAACGAAATCTTATCACACTATTTCTTAAAAATTATTTACTTCAATTACAAAGTTTTTTTTTTTTTCTGGATACTGGAGGTTGGATATCTTAACACTGCACAAATAAAAATCATAGGTAAAATACTAACAAATGATATTTTGAAAAGTAAATGTTATTATCAATGGAGAAGTAGTCAAAAGACATTATGTAAAGGATCAAACTATTTTATTGACTCCTGGAGGATGCAAGTGTAAGGCATCCTTGATACAGCTTAATCTGAGAGGTGGGAAGGACCAACTCATATATATATATATCACTTCACACACTTTAATGAAGGAATGGAAAATATAACAATTTTCATTGTCATTTAGACAGTGTGAAAGCTGAATGGCCATCAATAAGACAGCAAAAGTAGAACAGTCTGAATGTCTTTATCCTTTTTACATTTAGACTGGCCATATCAAGCCTCTCACACTTACCTTACAATGTCATTCTAAAACTATAAGAATCACATGGAATGGAAAATATAAGTTTTCGTTGTCATTTAGACACTGTGAGAGTTATATAGCCATCAATAAGACATAGCAAAAGTAGAACAGTCTGAATGTCTTTATCCCTTTTGTGTTTAAACTGGCCATATCAAACCTCTCACACCTACTCGACAATGTCATTTTAAAACTGTAATGATCACATCAACGAAATCTCAATGCTACAAGACAATGCATGATTAATTCAAAACAATGGGAATAAATAAGCATTACATTTGACAGAGTTATCTAAATGCTAAAAGGTGATATAAAGATAACAATATGGAGATATTAAACAGAAAAACAGAAAATATTGCTCCTTAAATGTCCTTAATTGCTATAACAGACATGGTAATTCTATTAGTAACTGAAAGATTTCCAAGGTAAAGAGAAATTAGATTGGATGTGAATTCAAAGAAGCAAAACAGAACTAAAACTTTATAGTTATTAACTTCTATACATAACTGTTGATGTTTTATGTGTGTGTATATACATACACATGTGTATATGTATGTATTTAGTGATCCCTTGAAGAAATTAATAGTTTTTACATAAGCAAACTCAAACCTATTACAAGAGTTTTGTTTCCAATTGAGAACAATTAATAACACAACAGATTTGTGGTGTATGAATGAAGGGGATGAACCTGAAAAATAATAAATAGGAGTATAGAAATTCCATTTTTTTTACATTGATAGTTGAGGTGTTACTGTTTTAAGAGTATACAGAATGGTAAATGAAGAATGCAGAATACAACATTTGGTTGCTCGCTTTCCAAATTGTAGAAATATTTTTGATTATGAAAACTACTAATTGAAGGATAGCTATTAAATACTACTGTATAAATATTAGACCACCATTTATAAATATTTCTTTGCTAAATAAAAGATGTGTTTGAATATGTGTGTTTCTGTGAGGTTATGTATATGTATATACACACACATATGTCACTACAAACACACACACACACATCAAAATTACTTTCACTCAAATGCTCATAGAATATATTCAAAATAACTCAATTCCCCACAGAAATAAATCTTTTCCAATCCAAACATTTCCAATTTATTTTGAAACTGTCTCAAATATGAAACACTTAATTCTAATTATGCCTTCTAAAAACTCAAATACCAATAATTTTGACACTGCTTGTTGAACTTATTCCTTTTCCTTACAACAAGTAACAGTAAAAATGTTGTCAAAATTATACCTCCACTACTGCACAATTGTCTGTCTGTTCATCCCCAAGAACAGTTGAAGGCCACTGACATCAACACATTCTACCTTGCTTTGCATCAGTTCAAACTTGATATTCAGATACTTGAGGTCAAAGCTGATATAGCTTTATTTGTGTCTATTTTTCTTTCTTGGTCTAATCTCTTCATTTAAAAATATTTTACAGCTTTTTCTTTCATTACAATACATGAATAGTTTACATTTATGTGGTTTTATTACATGACTGGTGTAACTACTCCCAGTAGTATCTGAATACGGATGAGCTAAATTCATTTCTAGTCATCATATAAGTTACCATGCAAATCAATTTCTGCATAATTTTAACAGTATTATTAAGCACTGGCAACTACCTTCAATGCTTCAAAAAGAAATAATATGAGTTTCCACTAAGATATTTATAAAAGAACAATAATAATAATTTGCAATGTCTGTTTAGCAATTAAGACCTAAGCACCTTTGACAGAGGTAACACATACTTCACATAACCGAACTAAATGTTAGGTTTACACTTCAGAATGAAAAGGATACATCTGTTCTAGGTAGTAATTACCATTACAGTTTTACAAGGTTCAAATATACTTTCCATTAGATATTAGCCACACATCTGGATTGGTGTACTAAGTCACATTCTAGACCATGTCCATAAAACTGCTATCCTTATGATAATCAAATCTGCACTCAACCAACATTATACAACCAGTAGCTCTCTATTGGGTTATATAGTTATCTCTGGCCTCCAACTTCAATTATTATGACTATACTCCTCTAAATCTATTTCTCATTCTTTATACTAAAATATAGTGTTGGAAATATTCAACATAACTAATAAAGAAGCCTTTTGTTAAATGCTAAGCTGGCATTTCTTAAAAGATCAAGTACTTTAAACATATTAAAAGCAACACAACTACTTGATATTAAACTTACATTTCTTCTTAGAGAATTAACAAATTTTCTTCTTAACCAATAAATATTGTTTCCATAAAGTAAATATTTTCCATTTGTAAACATGCCGTGAATTTTGTTACATGAATCCAACATAACAATTTCACATAATCCTCTGTAGAAAACATTCTGATCAAGGTAACAGTTCTGGGTAACCTTTGAATATCTAAAAGCCAAGCAGCTGAAATCAATCTCATATTAGTGACATCAAATAGACAAAAATATCATTGTTGTTTCTACAACAGAACTATGTATTTCTTATTTTTAATTCTATTGATTCAATATATATTTAATATATATATAAATAAATATTTAATTTTCTCTTTGAATTAGTTTTATTTCATGGTGGCACTCCATCATAGCCATGACTAGATGGCTGAAACCAGTAAAAGAATGAAGAAACAGGTGAAATTTTGTTAATATCATTGATGTTTGTAATAATTCTATAACAAGACAAGTTATTATTGGCTTCCTCAAATGAAAACAGAAGAATGTTAATTACTAAATAAACTTTTTTTTAAGCATGACTGAAATTATAGAGAGACCACAGAGTTTTCGGTACTTTAAGTTAGAAAGACTGGTTGCAATTTAGAGGATGTAAAACTCTTAATTTCACTTCTGTCAAATCTTCATAGAAGAAGTCTCTCCAAAATGTTGCATTTTCCCTTCCCAAAAGCAAGTTCACAGTACTTGTTTTGTTGATTTTACTAAATAATACAAGTCTTGCTGACACAGACCAACACCAGTCTCTTGGGAGAGAGAGAGAGAGAAAGAGAGAGAGAAATAGCTTTTCTGATAATTTTTCCACTTTAATAATTAAATGCTTGTAAGATATTAAGTGTTTTAAACACCTAATATTTTATAAACATCTAATAATTAAAGTGGAAAAATTAAGACAAGTCATTTCCATTCATTTTTAAAAATATATAATACTATACCAAGGAGTTTCTATTTCTTATTCTACTACTACAAAACACACACAAAGAGTAATTTTTAATCATTCAAACATCAACACAGTAGACATCTCTGAGACCTTTTCAATGCTTACTTTTGCCCAGATTGAATAAGTACAAGCATATATTTATAAAACATAGTAACATTGCATATATTGTCAATTCCAGTCTAATTCCAATATGACAGTCACAGATATCTACTTCAGATTAACTAAAATACATAGTGCTATGTGCTTTGATCATGGAACTAGATTTTTTCAACTTACAATATTTTTAGTCATTAGGCTTAGTGCCATGTTAATGCATATAAAAATAATATACAAGCTCCCTGGGACCCAAGGACCAGTTCATAGTTCTGGTTTGATGGCATTTAGCAGAGAAGAAATAAATCTTGCCCATATTATAAGGTTAGTTTATTGTTAGGAGCATTCTCAGCTGATCACTGATACCTAATCTTTATATCTAAGTGATCAGGAATAAAGGTGCATGGCCTAGTGGCTAGCGTGTTTGGTTCACAATCAAAAGATCATGGGTTCAATTCCCAGACTAAGTAGTGCATTGTGATCTTGAACAAGGCACTTTATTTCACATTGCTCCAGTCAATGCAGCTGTAAATGTGTACCAATCAGATACTGGCATAGCTCTCTCTCTCACTCTTCTCTATTGCACTTTCTCTGTCTCTTCTCTACCACACACTCTCCTGCTTTCTTCCCTCTTGCATTCTGTCTGTCTGTCTGTCTGTCTCTCTCTCTCAAACTGTCACATCCTGACTGTGCCACTGAATCAAGGGTGAGGAGGTGGGGGCCAAAGGGGATGCCTACATCAGTTTGCAACTACATAAGCACCTAAAACAATTAGCGAAAGCAGGGTGCACATTGCCAAGCCACACTTGTTTACAAGTGACAGCTAGCTGTGTTGTGCCATAAGTGACTAGGACACAGAATTGTGTACTAATCAAATACATATATTGGATATGAATCTATGCACAATTGATCTAATACCAAATTCATTGACATTTTACTTTCCCAGTGTTAACTTGCCCAATTATCATGATAAATTCTAATAAGCCAATGCTTTTATATCAGTTCAATAATTCAACCACCTAAATGGTTCAGACTCTTGAAAACTCACATCATTACTAACTGAATATCGCAACAACTTAGATCAATTAATTATTGAAACAAACCACAATGATGTCAGCAATTAAAATTCAATGAAGAATATTAATTTCCTGAAAATATCATTATTTTTTATTATATTTTACCTTAATTTACTTGAATTATTGTCAGAAAATTTTTGAGTGTTTAAAATTTCTGTTTGAATGTTAATTTGATAACTTAAGTAAAAAAAAAAAAAAAATCAATTTAACCCCTTAGTATTTAAATGGGACATAACCAACTCAAATATTCTATCCATTTTATGTGTAAACTGGCCAGATCTGATCTCTCACACCTACCCTACAATGTTATTCTAAAAATAAACAATCAAATCATTGAAATCTTTAAGCTACAAGATAATGCATGATTAATTCAAAACAATGTGAATAGATAAGTATTGCATTTGACAGAGTAATGTGAATGCTAAAGGATTAATTAAAAAAAAAATAATTAATTCCAGTTTTCTGTCTCTCATAATTGATATTTATTTGCAATGTGATCATTTCAGTGATGATACCATTATTTTACCAAAATAGCCCAGTGTTAAAGAGAAGAGAAAAAGACTAATGAAAGAAAATGCATATTTTTAGTTGCTGTGATCAATATTTGAGATATGAGGGAAGGGTCAGTGAAGCAAGGCAAGCTGGAGGAGTGGGGGTCATATTACAACACCAACAATAAGAAATACAACTATGCCATAAAAGAAACAAAAAATGGGCCAGGGGTGGGGAATGCCACCAATAACAACACCAACAACAATAACAACAACATCAGTTAAAAATGAGAAAGAAGCAAAAAAAATTGTTTGAGTGAGAAACACAAAAATAAAGATTGATAGACAAAAAGACAAGTCTAAAAGGAAGAAAATGAGTTTTAGTCAAGACACTTACGTGAGCTCAGTCCAATGTCATCTGCATACAAAAACAGTGCATGCTATAAGAACATCATAATTATTGTCATAATAATTGTTATTATTATTATTATTAACAAGTAATTAGGTTTTCAATACACTAATAAAATCTAAATTATTTCTATTCTACTTTATTGGTGCCTCTCATAGCAAAAATAGAACAAGGAAAAGTATTTTTAAAATTAAAACTCCAAAATTCCTCTGTGTATGTGTGTGTGTGTGTGTGGTGTGTGTGTGTGTGTGTGTATATATATATATATATATATATATTGTTTTGGTCTGTTACATTAGTTAATATTTTGTTCCTTTACACTAAAAATTAAAAAAAAGATATGAACCTTAATAAAAATTTAAAAGTTCAGTATTATAAATATCTCAAATTTTTCAAATTCCATATGTACCTACTTTCCAAGATCAGAGTAAAACTCGATGGAGGCTGATTAATAAATCTATATAATTATGTGCTGTTTGTTACACTTGGATCATGCATGCAAAACAGGGTTTTAGATTTTAATTGTTTAAAAAAAATGTGTCTAGTCAATTTTATTATCGTTCTTATTTTTCCATTTTCCATTGGTAATAAAATCTATCAGGAAACACTTTATTGGTAATAATGATTTATGAAGAAGTTATATGATGCAACATCATCATCTCTGCTCACCAGTGTGTGTATGTTTTACAGAGTGTTCTGAAGACACCAAAATCATGTAAAGATATATATCTCATATTCCTTCCCTATTTTTTTCTTTTGTTTTGAACAGTACCTTGAAGCACATAAAGCTATACATAATAGTATGTAAATATTAGGTTGTTTAAACCTTGAACAGAAAAAGTTGAAGGCTACCCTGTAGAAGACCTGTCATGTCTACAGAAGTTGTGGGTTCATGCCCCGCAGGCAGTCTTCAGCTTTTTCTACTCAGTATTTACATGCTAATATCTATAGCTTCATATGCTTCAAAGTCCACTGTTCCAAAGAAGAATTATTTCATGTTCTCTCAAGAGTTTCTAAATTCTTATCACATCAACAAGCATTTCCTTTTTTCTAGCTAAGAATGAAATTATTAATTGAAAAAGAAGACTCAATAAGAATCTTGTAGTGTGTGTGTGTGTGTGTGTGTGTGTGAGTGACTGAGTGTATGTATGTGTATTTACACACTGATTCAATTTGAACATACATAAATCTCAATATTTAAAAAAGAACAGAAGGCAATTTTGAAAAGAATCTTTGAAGACTTTTTTTTTACCTAATAAAGGGATGGGTATAAAAAGTATTAATATTATAAAACAAATTAAACATGCCATTGGCAGAGGGAGATAAACAACAAAACAAAATGTTTTCTGCATCATTAAAAAGAAATTAAAATATATTTTTTTTATTATATTCAAAATTGTATAATTTCTCAAAAGAACAAACCACTACGATTTAGACAGTAAGTAGTTTAGTAAACTAAGCAGAACAAATAACTGCATGTAAATTTGTGCTTGTGTGGACAAGTGTATGTGTGTGTACACACACATATATTTGTATGAAACAATGTTTCAAATTAAAATAGCATGCTGAACATCAGAAATTACACAAAATGTCTAACATAAGTGTGTATGCGTGTGGCTATATTATTCCATATATGAAGCTGCTTAGGTGTGCCATAAATAAATTTTTTAATGTGATTCATTTCAATAAAGCGATGACTGATATTTTAATAAACCACAGTTTAATTTTTCACAAAATGATTTCACAAAATTTTTTCTTCCTTTACATGAAGAGAGCACTGAAAGATGAATCTTTATTCAGTGAAATAATTCATAGCTAAAAATAAACTATTTTCATACATAGATTTCCATGTTCTGTGTTTGAATTTAATTTTTCTAAGATAGAAGCATTGAAGAAATAGATTAACTCTTGTATTACCATATTTCTGTTGAAATGTACAGTTATTGTTTCAATTACTTTTGAAAATAATAAAGAATTAATTAAAACATATTTTATCATTATTAAGCTGGTGTTTGGAACACAAATTAGCATGAAATTTTGATGGAAAGTTTTAAAATCATTTTAAAACAGAAATTGTATCATAAAACCAGTGGTAGTTTCAGGCAGGCTGCTATCAAAAGGATTAAACAAAAATTTGGATATTAGGTTATTGTTGAAGCAAATGTTTTTAACAAGGATTCATGTAACAAAGAAATGTATGTGAAAATTGTTGTTAATTACACAGATTAAAACAATTACAAATTATATCCCTTGCACAGAGACATCTGCCTTTCCTTCAATTATCATCTTCATTATATCAGACTCCACAGTTAAACATTGCACTAAATATTTTACCCAGTCTTTCATAAAACTGCATCTTCTGCAAGACCCCCAAATCCCCAGGGGTTTTAAAACTTGTTCTGCAATGCATGAAAACTTAAAACATTTCTATGAGTGATAAGTAAAAAAAAAAGGGGAGGGGGCAGGATGTAGAATGAAATATGAAATACCAGTAAATATATATGAATTTGTGTGGTTTCCATGTGATCCAAGTTATTGATTATAAACAATTTTTCAGCAAGCAAATTATTATATACTGATGTATAAAAACCACAAAATTTACACTATAATGAATAAATGATAGAAAAACAGCTTTCTGGAAAAAAATTAAATTCATTCATGTTGACTTGTCTCTTTTACATAGTTTAAAACCCTTTGATCTAAGTCACAATACTGTAGATATTCTTCCCAAAGGTGAAATGACTCTGGAAATTATTCTCAAATTTAACTTAAAATTTAATAACTAGAACTCAAATTTAATAAATCCAATGATGAAGAATTTCATCATCTACAATCAGAATCATTGAATATAACCAAAGATATATAGATACTTGGCAATTGACTGATAAAACTCATCACTGTGCTAATTTTACACATTTAATTGGTAGAAACAATCAGTAACATTTTTGTAGTTAGTATGAGGAAAGCAAGAATCCTCTTATTGTCCTGTTTCAGACAATAGCTTTAAGCATATATTTCTCATACAACATATGTAATACATATGCCACATGCATACATATTATGTATGTTGTGTGCGAAATATATCTTCTTAACCTCTTTGCTGCAGAAAGAAAACAAAATCTATGATGACTTTCAGAAAAGAAGGGAGACAATTTCAAGAAATTGGACCTAATTTATCAGAAGTTAAATTACATGCTTAGGGAAATGAAAGTTTGATCTTTATTTGCAGGCTAAGGACAACTAGGGAGGTGTTTCAGACTATTAAAGCTCATCAGTATTTTAAATTTCATTCACTTACTTTCTAAATTGCCTTGCCTTAGGCCTTCAACTCCTGGTGGAGTCATAGAGATACCTTTGTAATAAACAACATGTCTTGGCTAATTTTAACTTGGTAGAGTTCATTCCTCACCAAGTTTGCCTACAATTGATTTCTTCCAGAAAGAGAAGAATTGACCATAGTATAAAACTGGTATTGTATTTATTAACCTCAAAAGTAAGTAATGTAGCATATGAAGTGCATGCATGGGACATGTGTAATTCCTAGTAGTATTATTTTCTGCATTTTGTGTGTATTTGTAAGTCCCAGGATTTATGTTATGTAATTATCTAAATGATTTTTTTTAATCATTGCTGAGTCAGGTACCTATTATTATCATTATTAATGGAGGAAGATCTGGCATTTCATCTCTTTAAATTTTGAGTTCAAATCTTACCACAGTTGAATTTGTCTTTCATTCCTCTATGGTCAATGAAGTAGGTAGAAACCAAATACTAGGTTGATTAAATTGACTAAATTGTATTCAACAAATTCATGGCCTATACCAATATTAAAAAACTTTATTACTGTTATACAAAAGGCAATTACATAATTTAGTTATCAGAGATGTTATCTAGAGGTTTGGTGACAAGGCTCCTCAAATCTCAAGAATCTCGAATTTTTGCAAAATACAGGATGGAGCTTCCTTACAGAATGACAATATGCTTTTCAATTCTAATAATGTTCAGCTCTTATGTAGCAGTTTGGACATTAAGTTGAGTGTTCCAATTGCCACAGAAACAATTTTCATCTTTATGTGCTACAATTTCTTCTCTCTAAGTCTTGATATTTCTCAATTTTCTCAGTTTCCTTGACATCCACTATACAATCAAATAAGATTGCAAAGTCAATGATCTTACACTGTTTGTATTCCATGATCATATCTCATCTCCTTGCTTCAATAATATGACCTGCATCTATGGAGGAATTCCATAAAACCAAATAATCACTGTTTACCATGAGAGCCTCTGACTTGTGTTCATAAACCTTTTCTGTTACTTCAAATCCACAAACTCGGCTAATAACCCAATGCACTTTTTTACCAACAGTCATGCTTGTATTTATACTCTTTTTGTGCTTGCCTACTGCACTCCCTTAAAAGATGATTAATACTGTAATTCTCTTTTCCACACACTCTGAATTTACTATCTGGCTAAGTTTTATTATTAAAGTTTATTTTTAATAAGCTTGTTCTTTAGTGGCTATAAATAGTAAGTCAGTTTCTTGTTTCAGGCTCCATCCCACAGCCCCAACCATCCGTCTTCATTTACACCATCCTTACTTTGTTACAGGAACTGATTAAGTTGTTCTTTCTTTCTCCAGTTATTTCTCCTATTATTCTTTTGATTCTCACAATCTTTCACCATTTTAGTGATTTCTTCGATATTTCTACTTGCAGATAATAGTCTTTCTTGACTATGCATAACATAATTTTTCAAACCTCAAACTTCAACACTGTTGGTGTCTTTTAAATTTAACAAATTTTTGCCTCCTCCTTTTCTTAATAATCATTATGCATTATTTCCTACTTCTGTCTAATTCCAGTAACTCCTTGTCCCTTTTAAAAAATAGGAGCAGTGTATCTCAACACAATACTCCTTTTTGAGGTAAAATTATGAAAGCAATTAATATGTGGGTATGACCCATGACCTCTGTTTGTTTTTTTGTTTTGTTTTTTTCAAATACCCTCCTAACCCTTCTCTTGTACTTTTTGAAGACTTTCTCATTTCTTTTTCTATTACCCTCTCATCCTGCAGCAACCCTAGGTACTTGAATCCCTCATTCTCTTTCTGTAATCTGATGTTATCATCTTGTGGTATTTTTTTTATTCCAGATTTAATTTTTAGAGTTCTTTTCATAATTAATACTGCACACTTATTCATGCCAAACTACATACCAATAGCCTTGCTTAAATATCCTTACTGTTTGAATAAAAGAATCAAAGTATTTTCCATTTTTGGTGTATAATCTGGATTCATCCATAGAACCTCCAATGTTTAAAAAAATTTTTACACTGAATATAGGTTATTTAATCACCATATATAGTGTATCTACATTACCCTCTCCTTGATTGAAGCTGTTTCACATTTATCCCTTCTCGGAGGTAAGTACATGGGGATAAACATAATCAACATCCACTGGCAAGTGATAACTCTTCAAAACTCAAAAGTTATTAAACTTTCTTCCTTGCAACAATGGTCAATAATGGTTTGGATGGCCAACAGTACAAAACAATTCAGGCAGACCTGTGTATGAAGTCCTATATAGTTACTCGTCCCAAATCATCTATGATCAATTCTAATTCATGTGACCTTTTTCACCAACACACAGTGTGGAACCTCATCTTTTCCATGTTACTTGTCTATACCAGCTATCATCTGACCCATATAAATTGGCCATATCAACCAACGCAGGAACCTAGAGACAAAAGGCTATATCAAGAAGGCCAAGCTATGCAAGAAGATACTTAGGACTAGTTGTTACAAAATGTTTGTGTAACATTTCCAATATCACTTTAATCAAGGTTTACTGAAGCAACTCAATAACAATATATGTAGTTACAAGCCAATGAGGGGAACCTCTACATGGTCAATTGATCTGTTAGTAACAGCAAGTTTCCCTTAAATCACACATACTACCATTTCAAAAAAGGAAGTCATATTTGGTAAAAAAAATTTTAACCACTTAGTGAAGGAAAAGCAGAACTTATGCCCCTTAATTTTTTCAGAGCCTCTGAGACAGGTGGTAAGAAAGGAGGAAGATATCCTGAAATCATGGTCTTTGCCTGAATGCTTGCAACAGAGCAAATGCTACTAAAAACATTCTAATACCAGTGGTGTGATGTTAAGCTGGGTGTGAGATTAAATTTACTAACCCAGAACTCAGGGTACAAAAACCCCAAAGGGAGTTTATAACATAAACTTGGTGAGATTTGAACTCTGAGTACAGACAGTCAAAACAAATGTCATAAGGCATTTTGTCGTCTGTTTTAACAACTCTTATAATTTGCCAGTTGTAGTCCTACATATACAATACCTAAATATAAATACAGGATGATCAGTCAGAATGTTTTTGATGACAAGCTAGTCAATGAGGACTGAAACAGTGTAAGCAACAACCATTCATTTCTTAAAATTTAGTTTTTTATGCTTAATGATCATGTCAGAATTCTAATTAAGAGCAGAACAAATATCACCTTTTTTTACAGTTCAAACAATGATGATTTTTTTAATTTTAGAATTCAAAAGATGAAGCATGTTAAAACATTTCAAAAAAGAATTTTCCAAAATTAGCAAGGTTTATTGGAAATACATCATGTGGAGAATAAATGAAACTCGAAAAAAAAAAAAAAATCACCATCAAACATAATAGCTGGTATCATCCTTGCTGCAGTTATTAGAGTTATTTTCCCCTTTAAGTCACTAAGCTTCTGCTTTCATACAATTAAATATATGTGTAAAAATATCAAGTAACAACTTCAGTTAAGGTTTATCCTAGAAAAGGTGATTGTCAAATAAATTTTCATTAATCTTGTACATTGGAGATTGATTTCAAACATGAATATGACTAGCAAGATTTTAGGATTCTTTTTCTGTTTTTTCAATCTGAAAATAGATCATTTCAAGCTATCATAGACAATTGTATTATGATATGCTGTGAAATAAAAGATACTTTGCTTTGATGTGTGTCAACAAAGGATAAATGCTATGTAAACAAAGTATAAAAGCATGATACAATTTTAAAGTCAGTTGCTTGACTTTTAATGATCAGATACAAGCAAATAAACACTCGGTAAAGAGCCATACTGACTTCAAGCAAAAGATACGGAGTGGTTCACATATATCAGCTAAAGATGAAGTCTATTTTGAGTCTATAGGTTCATTAAGTGGAGCTTTCCTCAGTTTCTAAGGTGTTTAAGCCTTTAGCATTTAAATCACCCATTTCAAGCCCAAATATTCTATGCATTTTACGCTTTAGCTGACCAGATCTAGCCACTCACATTGACTTTACAATAGCATTCTAATAATAAACAATCATACCATCGAAATCCAGAAGCTATGAGATAATGTATGATTAATTCAAAACAATTTAAATAAATAAGGATCAAACTTAAAAGAATAAAAAGGTAAAGAAACCCTTAAGTCATGAATGACCATGGGACACCAAGGCACAAGTCCAGGCAAGGTTGTTTATGGAAGACTAGCAACCACCCATGCATACCATTCTCCCCTTTCCATGTCACCAATGTTATCCAAGGGAAAGGCAAAGGTTGATACAGCTTGGCATCTGTGATGTCTCAACTCATTTCTACAGCTGAGTGAACAGGAGCAATGTGAAATAAAGTGCCTTGCAGAAGAACATAACACAGCTCGGTCCAGGAATCAAACTCACTACCTCATGATTGTGAGCCCAACTCTCTAACCACTGAGCTATGCACCTTCACATGGCTCAGTGAATAACCTGAATGCTAAAGAGTTAAGGGGTTGAGAGTACAAGAGTAAAAATAATCAATTGAAGGGTTAACTCAACTATTGTGGCATTCATTTTTAGCTGAGTAGACTGAAGTAATATGAAAGTGACTTGCTCAAAAACACAATACACTATTGGATTCAAGAACTGAACACTTGGCCTAAAGATTCCCAGCTCAACACCCAAACAACAGCAACTGGAAACCAGCCTGGAGTCATAGACTTGGTTTAAAAAATCTTACTTCTGTATACAGCATTGATACATAATAGAAGGTAATACACTAAAAATAAAATATTATTATTTTAATAATTGTTATTCATAATTTTTCAGTTAGGTACACTACTTCAGACTTCTATGAGAGATGAAATGGGATTGTGTAATACTCATGCCTCTACCAACAATGTATAAGAAATGAGTTGATCGTAAACAATAAATTTATGAGAGCTTCATGATTGCTTAAACCTCTAGAAATAGCAACCAAATCACTCTTAATGGCTTAAAAGAGAAGGTTATATTGAATAATGTAACCATGGAGATACACTATAGTCAGAAACAAGATAAAGTAGCTGAACATGGTGGATAACAGGCCAGCTCAATCAGAAATGATCTGGGGCTGAACAACAATGACAATCACTAGATTCATCACCATTGCACTGAGGCACACAACTCAATGATAAGGATTTCTTTCAGCTCTGCATAACGCTGATGTTCTTGTTTTTTTGTTTTGTTTCTTTTGTAGTTAACTGTAATATCTAGTATATCACTGGTACTTATTTTATTGGGTCCAGAGGGATGAAAAATAAGGCACAGTTAATTTAATGGTGCTCAATTATTGACTGGTAATGATTTTATCTTTCCTGGAGGGATGAAAAGTTACAGTCAACTCTTGCTAGATTTGAACTCAGAACATGACCAAATACCATAAGGCAACATGTATGACATTCTGCAACAATGGTTCTCAACAAGGGTCTATATAAGATTTTTGGAGGTCCACGCAAGCAAAACAGTAAACTGGGGATCCACAGTACTATTTTAAGGGTCCATGAAAAAATTTTACTTTAGATGTAAGAAACAGCTAGATATCTTTTGCAAACGTTTTACATAGTTCAACCTACACAAGTGAATTTGTCAAAAACAAAAAAGGAATCTTGAAAAATGTATTTATAAAACCAGTTTTTAAACATCAAATGGCTATAGGGGTCCACTAGAATATAAATAGTAATGAAAGGGAGTTCAAAGAATAAAGATAACAATCAAAAACTCAGCTGGCCACAATGTATTCTAACTGTAATGCTCCTCTCATCTGTTATCCTTGTGGTAAAAATAAAGAAATCAATTGTTGCTACTATCATCATCCTCATCAATGTCATCAGAAGTTCACATCCTGTTAGTGCTAATTTTTGTCTTTCTTGCATCTTGGGTTTGATAAAATAAGTTCTGGACATATACTGGAGTTGATTCAGCTAGGGTGAAGGCTAAAGTTCCTTCCCAAGTAACAGACTTATAAGGCAGTTTTCCTGGTTTCCATGGCATATATACTCCCCACCTGGATGGGATGCCAGTCCATCACAGGATTACTCATTTCTGCCAGCTGAGTGGACTGGAGCAACATGAAATGAAGTGCTTTGCTTGAGAACACAACGTATCACCCAGTCCAGGAATCGGAACCACAATTTTATGATCATGAGTCCAACACTCTAACCACTAAGCCATGCACCTCTACAGAGTTGATCCAAGTAACTATATATTTCTCTTACATAAATGTGACCACCTTGTGCCAGTACAAAAAATCATCAATACTATTATTGGTGATGGTGATGATAACAATAATGAATGGTGAGAAGTATGTTGAGACTAAGTAGTAACACAGTGCTAAGAAGAAAAACTAAATAATCATAGAAATTTACTTTCAGTATCTCTGGAGAGCAGAAAAGAGACACTTACTAAACAATAACATTTTTTGTAAAGATTGTTTGCCAACATAACATAGCAGTCCTTGTTTAGGACTAATGTTGCTGTAATTTAACCCCAGGAGACATCGTCTCCAGCTGGCTATACGGCATGATCTGTGTCCTTATATTTTCGAACAAGGGAATTTAGCATCCCCACTGACATTTCTATTCATTATCTTGACTAATGATTATTAAGTACTATTCCTACAAGCATAAACGTAAGAACACATAAATTTTCTTATTTACATATATTTAGATGAAGTTACATCAATTTATTTGTATTTGAGATTTGAATATAAGAACATTTGTCCCTATAAATAAATTAGAAACGAAGAGAGTACTTGCACAAGTTTCTGTCTGCAATACTCATATCACTAGCAGATAGTTACATCAAATTCTGCCAACATCTAAACCTAAAATATTAACAGTATCACTAATAGCAACTCAGTTATTGAGAGCATGCAAAAGGCTGAAGTAACAAATGAGAATGAATGTGTATGATCAATAAACTTATCAATTGAAAAATATATATATGTATATATATACATAGATGTCTTAGGAGTTAGATTCAGTCTACAAGCCTACAAAACTTTAAGTTGCATGAAGCTGAGCTGAACTATTATCTAACTCCTTGTGCTTCTTTTGCTTGTCCATTCACTCATATATATGTATTTTGTATCTTTTTTCTACATCTAGATATGCTGGCACAATAGAAATGACTGTCATTAATGTACGGTGTAATCATCAAATAAAGATGTAATTTTCTCCATTCTCGTTCATGTTGCTATATCTATCTATCTATATATATAGACAGATAGATAGATTTATAGATAGATTGACAGGTAGAAAGATAGATATAGATATATAATTGGTGTGAAGTTTTAAAATTTGGATGTCCTTTCTAACGCTAGTCATTCAACCAATCAGAAGAAGTGGTCTTATTTTTAATCAGTAAACTGTGACATATGACTTATTTTCCTTAGATTGTGATACAATGATTTAGATTATGATCTGAAAATACTGTCTTCTGCTACAGCACCTTAACCTCACATACACTGTGCATTTTTACATATACATACATGCATACAATGCATGTATGTTTATGAGAGTGTAATAATATCAATGTATGTAGAGCCTAATCATTCTTTCAGTTTTCATTATTACATTAAACAAGTGCTTCTGGAAGCTACATAATAGTTGATTCATTACTCAATTTTTCATGAGATGAAATTTGAAGGACAAATGAATACACAAGATTACATTAAACATATGAAGAAAATAAAACACATGACCAACATTACCTAATAAGAAAAAAAATTTTTTAAAATGACAATGATAGTATGGAAAGCTTAATGAAGCACAAAGGCATTATCTCAAAAGTAACTTCAGACAAATTATTTCTAATTAATAATGAGTGTTCACAAATACAGCTTTACCACCTCGACAAAATGAACAATTCTAGAAGGTAAAAAAAATAAATACATTTAGTAATATTTTAGATAACAAATCATGAAACAGTTTTCCTTCACTTATAATCTTTCTGTAACTAATAAGCGAAGAGTATTAACAATGAAAATATTTTACCTTTCTCAGCTGGTGGTGCTAATAGGCTATCATTAGCAGCAAGAAGAAACTTCAACATAGTTTCCCACGTACTTCTTGTGAGTATAGTTGAGTCAAGAGCAACAGTTTCAATACTGCGCAACACTCGCTGACACTGTGCTGACTGGCGTTTAACATGGTCCACACCTTTAAAGAGAGTTTCAAAATTATAAAAGAGTATAAAATAAACCAAAGGAAAATGTTGGAAACAAAGTCATAATTCACTGAAATAAAAATTTAAAAAAAAAATACCAAATGTCATTAATCACTAATTCAGCTTAATTAATCAAGAACCTCCAATTTCTATCTTAAAACTAAAAACAATTTACTTTTGTCATACCCGTCTTTATGGTTGAAGCCTTAATTGGATTACTATATTTGCAATAGGCACAGTTTTGATTGCGTTGATACAGTGTCTACTTCATAACCATGTGGTTTCAAGTTATATCCCACACCATGGCACTTTGAACAAGTGTCATCTACTAAACAATGGGCTGATAAATGCTCATGAGTGAAATTGGTAGCTGGAAACTGTATGGAAGCCTATATACATATATAGGCACAGGTGTGGCTGTGTGGTAAGAAGTCTGCTTCCCAACCACGATTTTAGGTTCAATCCCATTGTGTGACAACTTGGGCAAGTGTATTCTGCTATACTTGTCGTGATTGGCATTAGGAAGGGCATTCAGACATAGAAACCAAGCCAAATTAGACTGGAGCCTGGTACAGCTTTCTGGCTTACCAGTCGCAATCGAACTATCTAACCCATGCCAGCATGGAAAACAGATGTTAAGTGATGATGATGGTCACTTTAATGTCCATGTTTCTGTGCATGTTGTGGAATTTGCTGCAGATTTTCTGTGGCTGGCTGCTATTCCTGTTGCCAACACTCACTTGGTTCTGAACAAGATGATATTTACCCACAGTGTAACATGTTTTTCATGGAAAACTGGAAATAAACAACATCATTTGTATAATGATGATGCACAATTACAACCATCATGCGATGTCTAGACAGAGGTATACATAAACATGTACACACATATACAATAGGCTTCTTTCAGTTTCTGCCTATCAAATCCACCCACTAAGCTTTGATGGGTCTGAGGCTATATTAGAAGACACTTGTCCATGATGTTGTGCAGTGGGACTGAACCCAAGACCACATGGTTGGGAAGTAAGCTTCTTAATCATACATCCACGTCTGCACCCAATCCCTATTCTATTCCCATACTTTATAATTTGGGTGCTCCTCAAATTGGAACTATATTTTAGCTTTAAGAATGTTCCTATGCTAACAATTGTATACTACACAGTCAAGAATAGGACAGACACAAAACGTAGGGCAATTAATTCTCAGTATTTGAATGTACCTTATGTAATCAATCACAAGGATGTAATGTGTGCAATATAGTGCAAAGCAGGAAGAAACTACTGTATATTCTTTGTTTCATGGATGCTCACAGTTTAAAATAGCAATCCAATAGTGAGCATTTAAATGAAAAAATTAATTCTAGATAAATGAATCTCACCCTTCCTCAAGTGTTCATGATTCCTGTCTTGGAAGACTCCTTTGAATCTCTTCACCCTAGTATCAGACATACGATTATGTATATTTACTTTACATAAAGATAAATTCATCTGTGTGAGGGCGAATGCTCTAGTGGTTAGGGTGTTGCTCTCATGATCACAAGATTGCGATTTCAATTCCCAGATCAGGCAGTGCTTTATGATCACTTCAGCATCTGACATGTGGCACACCATGCACCTGTACAGGCAATGGTCAACTTGGAGTGAATCAGCTAATGTACAATACAAACGTTGGATTATTATAAATTAATCATCTGTGTAGGTTGTTCAGCAAGAAATTGAAGAACACTCATCTGTCATCTACAATGTGACAGTCCATCAATATTCATGTGTTTGTATATAAAATACACACGCACACACATTTCTTAACATTGGTTTCAAATTTTGGCACAAGGCCAGTAATTCTGGGGGAAGGGTTAAATCAATTACATTCACCCCAGTGCTTGACTGATACTTATTTTATTGACCCCAAAAAGATGAAAGGCAAAGTCAACCTTGGCAGAATTTGAACTCAGAATGTAAAGACATACAAAATTCCACAACGG
This sequence comes from Octopus sinensis, assembly GCF_006345805.1. Lineage (NCBI taxonomy): Eukaryota > Metazoa > Mollusca > Cephalopoda > Octopoda > Octopodidae > Octopus > Octopus sinensis. Next base: position 127,898,615 of record NC_042999.1, on the reverse strand, counting down.
GTTATGCCTAGCATGCTAATGATTCTACCAGCTTGCCCCTCTTCACATGTCTTAACACTGAAAGTAAAAAATCATTAGAGTCATTCTGGACATTTGAAAATAAATAAAGGTTGTCAAGTGCATTTTTACTTTATTTTAATCATCGTCGTTTAACGTCCGTTCTCCATGCTAGCATGGGTTGGACGGTTCGACCGGGGTTCTGGGAAGCCAGAAGGCTGCACCAGGCTCCAGTCTAATTTGGCAATGTTTCTACAGCTGGATGCCCTTCCTAACGCCAACCACTCCGTGAGTGTAGTGGGTGCTTTTTACGTGCCACCTGCACAGGTGCCAGGCGGGGCTGGCAACGGCCACGGTCAGATTGGTGTATTTTATGTGCCACCGGCACGGAAGCCAGTCGAGGCGGTGCTTTTAATGAGCTGTCAAAATTTTCACTGCACAAGTGCAATGTGGTCTATGACCCAGGTCCACTGCAGTTGTTTGAAAGTTTGTTTATGGCCAATATTTATAGGTCTCAGTTTTCCTTTGTGTAGAACATAGGTTAAACATTGAGACATGAGGGGTGGTTGTATTCATTGGTTGACTTTGACGTCATAACATCAATCAGTTAAGTCATTATTAGTCATTTTCAGTTATTAATTTATTTTTTGCTTACTTACAACACTGTATATATATATCATTGTTATCGTTTCAATTTTTTGTCCTTTATTCCTATTCTTTTCTTCTTGCTCATCTTGGAAACTAGTTTTTAATTTGTTCCTACCATATTCACTATATATAAATGAAAGATTTATTAAAATAATTCTCTATTATGGTTTATATTTATGATTAAATATGTTTTAAAAGAGTTGTTACAAAGAAGTAGTGGGGAGTAAAACAGGGGCATATGTTAATCTGAAAATAATGTTAATAAATTTATATGTATCTATCAGATTCAATGTAGGTTTATCTACATATCTCTATGATATAATGTTTGAACAGGTATCTGAATTAGTTTGCATACAGGAATAGTCTCAACTGTAAGCCTGAATGGGGTAACAACAAAACACTACACACAAGAAATGTATAATATATATAGTCATAGATCAATTTAAAAAAATTTGGAGAAATGATTAAATTCAACCAACTGAAACGTTATCGTTATTCAACAGATGCACCATATAATATTTAAGAACAAAAACTTGATTTTTGTTCCAATAATTTGATAAGAAGTAAGAGGGAATAAACAATACATACTCGATCCAACTCTTGGTACAAACAAGTTCAGCAGATGATGGATAATTTCTCGTGCATAGAGGTTGGGGTTTTCAATAACAGGTTTAGGTACACTTTCTAGCGGTGATGTCAGAGATGTCAACCAATCACAATAAATATTCACACAGTCACGAATGGCTTCATGCTCAGTCAATGGTAGGCTGAGACCAAAGCAAAGCACCTAAATAATAATAATAATAATATAGTGAGTGTAAGTTAATAGCAATAATGAAAATACATATTACTTTTGGTGAGATTATAAGCACATCATTTTGAAAAATATACATACAAAAGCAACTATTTGTAGATAAAGTAAATATATAACTTACATTAGACTAATGTCAAGAATGGAAAATTTAATTTAAATATTTACTACCATGAAAATATTTTATTCAATTTAAATTATCAGCCAATTTATAATCCTAAAGATTAACTAATCCATCATTAGTCAATACTCAACATATTCACATCAATACAATAGAACAATAATCAATATTTCTACTTTAAACAATTCTATGTGTCTGACAAGTGACAGACTTGTTAGTTCCTCAGTGATAAAATGTTTTTGAAAATACACTATAAGTCAAAGTCAACAAAGTGATATTTAAAACTAAAGAGAGAAAAGGAAAATAATATTACCTCTATTGTCCATTTTACATCTTTGTCTTCCTCAAGATCAACAGCGATTGTTGATGTTGAGCAGTTTTTTGCAAGATGTTTTACAACAGAACAAACTATTTCTTTCCCAGCAGCTGCTGGGAATTTCTGTAGGACACTTTGGTTGGCTTTGTTACATTGAATCTCCCGTTGAAGCGGGGCCCACTCTGAATACATGATAGCCAACGATGAGGTAAATCTAGAGGAGAGAAAAAAACAAACAAAACAAAAACAAGTGAAATAATCAAAACATAAACAGATGAACAAGTTGCAATATAATTTTTATACACAGAGATCACTTTGCTTAGAATTTTATTTCAGTGGATCAAATTGCAATCTTTGATCTAGTTTGCATCCATCCATTTTTACTGCCCACTATTCCTGAGTGGGTTTGTGGGAGTACCTCAGGTACCTCTTCCATAGGGTCCTATCAGAAGCAACCCTCATTACACTTTCCAATTGGATTCTCAAGCATGACCAACTGAGACTATAGATACTATCCAACTGTCACATTCTTGTTCTACCTTTAAGTCTCCTACTGGTTGGCTCAGCTTGAAAAATCTATCTTGGAATCCCTTTTTTGTGATATTTTAATCCCCTGTCCATAGCACCAGAGCTCTCAATTCAAAACAGTAGTTATTTGACCTGGAGAGACTCCCTGATCTCCATGCTAAGCACTCCGTTGAGCAACTTACTCCAGTGATCCTCCAAGAAAACCTCATTTTGGTCACTTGTATTCAAAAGCATGCTCTTCCAGTCACTATACAAAATAGAATTACTACCTATCATCCATACTACAAACAATGATACAGCTAAAAATGTTAACTGATATGTTTTCCAAGAATTTTGTACATCACTGCTATCTAGCACAAAGTACAGTAGTTGAGATAAAGACTAAGTATCTTGTGAAGAGATTAAGAGCAATGAGATAGCTAAAGCCTTTGTAGTTATGTAAAAGAATCTAGAAGGGCATGGAAAATTATGGGCATTGACTTCATACAGAAATTAACTACCTGAATTATCAATGTAATGAGTTTAGGGATTGAACTGGAAAGGTTATGCCCACAAACTGAATGTTGTAGTAAATACCATTAGAAACAGGGACCAGCAAATATCTCTAAAATTCCTATCACAAAAATAGGGACTATGAATGCAGGAAGAACATTAAATATCAAATATGACATGTTGAATGTTATTCTTTTATTTGTTTGTCATTTGACTGCGGCCATGCTGGAGCACTGCCTTGAAGGGTTTTTAGTTGAACAAACTAAACGCAGAACTTATTCTTTAAGCCTAGCACTTATTCTGTCAGGGTCTTTTGCTGAACTGCTAGGTTGAGGGGATGTAAACACACCAACACTGGTTGCCAAGCAGTGATTGGGGAACAAACACAAAGATGCACATACAGATATGTACATACATAAATATAAGACGGGCTTCCTTCAGTTGCCATTTACCAAATCAACTCACAAGGATTTGGTCGGCCTGAAGCTATAGTAAAAGACACTTGCCCAATGTGGAATTCAACCTGGAGTTGTTTGGTTGGAAAACAAGCTTCTTACTACACAATCATGCCTGTGCCTATACTTTAGAAATATTTAATTAGTCCTAATATTTTGAGTTAAAAATCACTCTTCAAAGTATTCAGAGAACAAGAGAGAGAGATATAAATTATATAGCCATTCTTTTAGCATGTTGAATTTTTCTGTGATATTCAAATTACCACTTGCATGCAGATGTAGAATTTGAGCTTATGTATTATGTTTCAATGAGCTGGATGTGGTCCTGAAAAAGGAGCAAGATCTCCTGAAACATGCTTATACACTACTAATTTTTCTATCTTCGATCACACTGTTTACACAAATATATTCATATACAAAATGTTGTATCATTCAGTACTAGCCATAAATTAAATAGAAAATCTATAGAGAGCACTTAAAAGGTATTTTTAATATACTTTAGCACTTATTCAATTCTAGCTAGTCAATTACTAGCTTTGTTTTTGTTTTTTTTCTTTCTCTTATTGGATTCTTGTTCCTTGGGCTTGGGACCATAAAGATAACTGGTACAGACACTGAGTATCCACTGGCTTTTAGGAACTTTGGGGAATTGTGTAGTATGGATAACCTGATATATTTTGCTGCATTATTGTTAGATATGGGTAAGTTTGTTTTCTGTTACCCTACTTTGACACTGAATGTAGGGTGATCTGGACAGGATAAGCTAAATATGCAGCTGATTCACTCAGGGAATGTTCTTATGGAAATGTTTATCAAACAAACAGATACCTGATGACAAAAACCTCTGTGATGGTCAAAAGCCCCACCCACAACACAGAAATGTGGCTGCAAATATAAATGAGATCCAGAGCATCTTGTCCACAGAATGTTTATATCAGTAACACAGTTTGGCTGTTGCATGTCTGAATCAAAGAACACTGCAACATACACATATTAGAATTTAAAAAAAAACTCTGAAAAGTGCAAGAAGATGAGTAGGGACATTGCAATTACCATAAGCTGTAATATTGGTAAACTGCTGCCCTTTTGATAATAATAAAAGAATTAACATTTAGCAACCAGCTAGAACTGAAGGATTATCAATTGATACTATAAAGACCATGCATCATACATCACAATACTTGACCCAGTTCCTCTTTAAACACATCAGCCCACTATGATACTGCTAATCCTCAAAACATAATCCATCTACCCTAAATTCTATACCTCAATTTTAATATTCCACTCAGATTTGACACATCGGTGGAATAGACATGTAATTTATATTTATTTCCCTTGTTCATTGACCCTTTAGCATTTAAACTGGTCATATCCAGCCAAAATATTCTGTCTGATTTATGCTCAAATTGACCAGATGCAGCTTCTCACACCTATCCTATATTGTCATTCTGAAAATAAACAATCACATCATCAAAATCTCAAAGCATGACTAATTCAAAATAATATGACTAAATAAGCAATACAGTTGACAGAGTAATCTGAATACTAATGGGTTAAATCTTTGTAAAAGAGTTTTTAACTCTAGATTTCAGGCCTAATCAAATACTTCCAAGGAAAAATTCCAATATCATTGTTATTGATATTTTATGTTCTACCTGCATTGCTAGTGTATCTTAATTTTTTAGAAGAAATATTAAATGAATTTTTGTAGTAAAGGACAAAAAAAAAACAACAACCTCATAATACATTTTTCAATTTGCAGACAGATATTTTGGTTTGTCACATTCTATAATTTGGTGAAACATATATGTGGATGAATGGCTTCAGATAATAGTTCAAGTCATATAAAAAGTGCAATTAGCAAGATAATTTACCATGCAGATGGATGTTCACTGGGGCTTTGTCCACAGCCCTCTTTTCTTCATTATATATTTGAAGTAAATAAGCAGGTGTTCAGAACTGGCTGGATCTCGTCACAGAATCTATCAGAGAGCTACAGAAAAAGTTTGAAATGTGATAAAGTAGCCAAGAGATAAAAGGCCTAAAGATCATCATGATTAAGACAAACTATTCAATAGCTATAAGACTTAAGCCCCAGTTCCATTTAGTGTACACAGAATGTAGGAATGGCTAAAATACAAATTTAGTACTGTATATATAAGAAATAGAAAGTAAGATTTCAGAGAGAGAGAGAGAGAGAGAGAGAGAGAGAGAGGATGGAGGGGGAGATTATAAGGTGTCCAGAACTTTAGATAGCCCAAATTTATAGAGTATTATGTAATCATACAATATAAGTCAGAGCTACTAAGTTTGTGATAAGCTGAGGATAAGTTCTACTTAAGAGATGTATTGGAGAAAGAGTAGAATGTAAGAGACATGCATAGAATGTGAGATGCTATAAAACGGTGACAGATGAGCGAGGAGTTCCACAGATCTACAGTGGTCAGAAAGAGATGAACAAAATATGGCCAATGAATGCAATATTTTAATTTAAGAAAGACTGGACAGTCGATAGAGCAGCTGGATAAGAAAGGTAAAGAACAATGTGATCAGGAGAGACAATTATGCTTGTATGGATATGTAAAGGAAATGAGGAGTACATGCTACAAGTTGGTAGTAAGAGTATTTACCTGTAGCAGAAGAAACCACTAGAAAAATCATGGGAGGAAATGTTATGGATAAGCTTTATAAAAGACAAGTTGTAGGATGAGAGACTGGATAGAGAGATTTTATATTATAGACTTGCTCACTCATTTGTTGGCTTAAAGTCTGTTTTCCCCAGCTTAGTCCAAGCAGGATTTTATGGCTGAATGTGCTTCCTGTTGACCTATCCTTACCTGTTCTTCAAGCAAACGATTTTTTATTTTCCACAGTATCTCAAAATCATCAAACAACTGGTTATTATCAACAAGGGAAGTAATCATGTCACTGCTTTACTCAGCTAGTCACAAACAAAGCTGTGGAATGTAAATATTTATACACAAACACACACACATATATTGTAGATTTCCATACAGTTTCTGTTTCCCAAATTTATTCACAAGATATTGGTCAGCCTGGTGCTATAACAGAAGACATTTGTCCATGTTGCTGTGCAGTGGAACTGAATCTGGAACCAATTGGCTGCAAAGCAAACATCTTAAGTACACAACCATACCTGTTCCAATACTCTTTTACTTGTTTCAGTCATTTGACTGTGGCCATGCTGGAGCACTGCCTTTAGTTGAACAAATCGACCTCACGACTTATTCTTTGTAAGCCTAGTACTTATTCTATCAGTCTCTTTTGCCGAACCACTAAGTTACGGGGACGTAAACACACCAGCATCGGTTGTCAAGCGATGTTGGGGGGAAAAACACAGACACACACATATATATATATACATATATACGACGGGCTTCTTTCAGTTTCCGTCTACCAAATCCACTCACAAGACTTTGGTCGGCCCGAGGCTATAGTAGAAGACACTTACCCAAGGTGCCATGCCGTGGGACTGAACCATGTGGTTTGTAAGCAAGCTACTTACCACACAGCCACTCCTACGCCTATATAGACATTTGTCCAATGGCTATGAAGCAAACTTCTGAAGCACACAACAATGCCTATTATGATGATGATGATTTTTGTCTAATACAAAACCCACTTTTGTAAAAGAGAGATGACAGCTAATTATTTATGTCCTATAGTCTACTTAATTATCAATAAGCCTTGGTGGGATTTGAACACTGAAATGCAAAGCATAAAACTAGTCATTTACTGTTTATGTTAATGCATCCACTTTATATTAAAAGAAAAAAAAATACTGACTGAAGAAAAACTTTGAACATTATCTATCTGAATCAGATAAAAACAGATCTAGTTTGAACAAATTGATCTTAGGGTGATAATGCAATCCAACTCCCATCTTTATTACTAAGTTCTCTCTTAAATTTGGTACAACTTGGCAAATTATGTTTCAATTTTATAATATTTTTTCATTTGACAGTATTCAAATAGAGAATTGTATGGAAATTAATTCCCTGCTGACTATTTAACTGGTTTTAAAATAAACTCTGGTAGATCTAGTTAAATGCATTCCTAAGACTCAAGTTTACAATCCAAGACATTACAGTGTTGACTCTTTGATCAAAACTAATTGGTTCATTTTCAATTTCTGTTTTTAAGATAAAATCTCAAAAGAGCAAAGAAGTTACTAAAATCAACACACTTTCTAATTCTCAAAATTTTATTAAAAGAAGAAAACAGTTGCATGCAAGTGTAAATGAAAATAAAACTTTCATAAAACCACTAATTTAATTGTTATGCTAATTCTCTTTACTCTTTTATTTGCTTCAGTCATTTGACTGTGGCCATGCTGGAGCACCACCTTTTAGTCGAACAAATCAACCCCAGGACTTATTCTTTGTAAGCCTAGTACTTATTCTATCAGTCTCTTTTACAGAACTGCTAAGTTACGGGGATGTAAACACACCAGCATCGGTTGTCAAGTGATGTTGGGAGGACAAACACAGACACACAAACATATACACACATACATATATATATACATATATACGACGGGCTTCTTTCAGTTTCCGTCTACCAAATCCACTCACAAGGATTTGGTCGGCCCAAGGCTATAGTAGAAAATACTTGCCTAAGGTGCCACTCTGATGCCTATATCAATTTTTTTTTTTATTTCTGTGCTAGCAAGTGAAAAATCATGTGAAAATCATGAGGGGAAACAATGTGATGGGAAGTGGATGAAAAATGCAGGAACAGGTAAAGAAAAATGACACAAGGTCAGTGTGTTTGGCAAATATTCATTGAAGCCCTATGCATTCTAAGACTGCAAAAAGATAAGAAGTGCAATACAGCAGCCTAACTATTCAGTTCAATAAAACTTTTGAATATCCATACTCATGTGCAACTATGAATATATTTGGATAAATTCTGTACAATATGATAACGACATTGCTGGATAGTATCAATGAACATCCACTCAATGACCCAGATGTAACAGAAGCTTGGCTGCTACAGTTTGCTGCCAGGCAAAATTGGAAGATCTGGATACTAATGACAAAAAACAAATAACTCATTTTTTATCTAAGGCAGAAATGATGGTCATACAAAAAGTTTTGGTGAAACTCTGGAACTTGACAATGAATTTTAGCAGCACAAGATCTGAGATAATGTCATTAGTTTGTCCTCAAAAGAAATTGTTAATTTCTGAAAAGGTCAGATTCTTACCACAAAATCTAAATTAATAACTAAATTAATTCAAAGTTATTCTGAAAGATTACATAAGTCAGTTTGCTTTTTAAGAATTTGATAAAATTGGAACTAAAGGACAGAGAGCTGAGGATGATATGCTTCGAATAACTCATGACACGTAGTCATGAAAACATTGTATGAAAGTATTAGACAATGTTGAAATGAGTAGTCTAAAGCTTAGTGCATTCATTGAATTCATCTAACAACTCAAAATAATTTTTAAATTTCAGATCATTGAAATGTTAAAATAGAAAGCAAAAGTGATCTTAATGATATCATTAATAGAAATAAGCATAAATCTGATTATATGTGTCACTTTTGCAGATATAAGCATGCACCATTAAGATGTAGTGCATTTTATAATTCAGTTGAGAAAATGAAAGAGGAAAATTTTGTAGTGAACAATTCAAATTCTTCTTCACAAGGATATGAAGAGTTGACATTGAAGGATCAAAAAATGATGTTGCTGTGAACACTTGGTTGCCACAAGTCAGTTATCACTGTGGTGACTTTTCTGAAAAGGATTGACAAGCCAAGCTTTCACTATAAAATTGGCATAAAAAAAACAACTCAGTGACAAATGTGAAACTCAATAATGTTAATAAAATAAATACAAGATGATAATAGCAGCTAGATAACTCTAATATTTCAGAACGTGTGGACAGACTTGAACAAACCAATCTTTAAGAAAGTGTGATACCAAACTAAAACAATTTGATGGAGAATTGATAAGAGATACAAGTTGAGAGCGTCACTGTCTTTGAATGTGAATAAATCATTCTTTGCTTGATAAGAACCTAAGAATTGTCAATAGTTTAACATTAACTTGAAAAGTTTAAGCTTGAAGACAACTAGGGAAATTTATAAATGAAGCTCTTCTAGAGGGAGCAAATGGCCTGTCAGAATATGTGGAGACTATACCAAGTAGATGTGAATTTGTTGAGAAGATCATCATCTTATTCACTTTCTTTCTATGCTGGCACAGTTTGAATGAGTTGTCAAAACTCATGCCAGTTTTTATTCAGAACTACTGCCTTCTTAAGCATAGTTGGGGGACCACATCTCACCTGTTCATTTCATTCTCGCACATTTACTATGTCCATCTTCACACCACCCACTTAACAGTGTGCACTGGATACATTTTATAATGGCACCAGCACCTAGCAAGGTTGTCATGTACTTGGCAAGACAATACTATATGGCCCTCCTGATGCTATGTCTTGCTCAATTGACAACCATTTAATAAAGTGTACTGGATGAATTTTATCATTGTACCAGCTCAAGATGAGACTAAATGGTGACCCTGATCCTACAATATTTCCTCTCATTCACCAATAACTTTACAAAGTGTAGTGTGTGCAATTTAATGTGACACCAGCACTAGAGAAGTTGACACATCCTTAACAAGTCTAAAGTGTTCTCTTGATCCTACGATTCTCATGCTCAAATGTCAATCTCTTTACAAAGTGTACAGGGTAGGAGGAGACATCATATTTTCTGATATTCTTTTCTTTCTTTTATTCTTCTGCTTATTTCAACCATTTGACTGTGACCATGCTGGAGCACCACCTTAAAGGGTTTTAGTTGAAGGAACTGACCCCAGGTCTTATTCTATCTGTCTCTTTTGCCAAACTGCAAAGTTACAGGGACATAAACACACCAACATCAGTTGTCAAGCAATGGTGGGGGGGACAAACACAGACACATACATAAATATATACAAAATATATATGATGGGCTTCTTTCAGTTTCTGTCTACCAAATCCACTCACAAGGCTTTGGTCAGTCTAAAGGTATAATAGAAGACACTTACTTAAGGTGCCATGCAGTGGGATTGAACCCAGAACCATGTGGTTGGGAAGCAAGCTTCTTACCATACAGGATGTCTGCACCTGAATTATTTTCCTAATGCCAACCACTTCACAAAGTGAACTGGGAGCTTTTTACATGCCATTGGCATTAGTGAGGCCGCCATGCATCTAGCAAGACTATGAAACCCAAAGCAGGGGTTTTGTGCTAGGATATGAGGGGTTAAAAGTATGAGAGAAGTTGGGGTGGCAGAGCAGGTTCTCATAGAGAAGCTGTGTGGCCACTCACATTTCAAAGAGAAGGTGAGAATGATCAGTAAGAGCTGCAAAGAGATAGTGGTAATGAGGTATTCAGATGACTCCTCAAAGTACAAGGTGAGTAGAAGTGAGTGAAGGTGGAAGAACTAGGAGTATGGGTGGGTGAGGGTATTCGAGAGTGTATAGAAGAGCAGAGGGAAGGGGAAGTAGGCAATATCTATAAAGTCAAAAGGTGATTATAAGGAGCAATGGATAAGAGGTGGGGAATGACCAATGAGGCATGAGTTGGAGAAGGTAGAGGGATGCTGAAGAGAGAGGAGTGCAACAGTATAGTAACAGTGATATACTGACAAGAGAGGACAAGAGAGAGATGATACGTGGCCGTGGTTGGGTAGGCAGTAGGAATAGAGAAAGGGAGGGGCTTCTTTCAGTTTCTCTTTACTAAATCCACTCACAAAACTTAGGATATAAAACTACAAAATAATAAAGAGCAGTTAATTTCTATGAAAGATTTAGTAATCATTATTAAAACCCCACAATACCTCTTGCAGCACTTCATAAACTTGATGCTTCATTTTTCAGAAAGCATCCAGTGAGACCATTGTTGCCATTATTTTTAATGTCCAACACTCACACGAGTCAGATGAACTTTATTGAGGCAGATTTTCTATAGCTGGATGCCCTTCGTGTCTCCAGTCCTCTCCATGTCCAGAGATGTTTTCACAAAAACTGGAAAAGGACACTGCTTCTATGATGGTGACATTCTTTAAAGACAATCACCAACATATATATATATATGTATATATATATATATATATATATATATATATATATATAATATATATATATATATTATATATATATATATATATGATGGGTTTCTTTCAATTTCTGTCCACTGAATCCACTCACAAGACTTTGGTCAGCTTGGGGCTATAGCAGAAGACACTTGCCAAGTTGTTTGGTACTTATTCCACCAGTCTCTTTTGCTGAAGTGCTATGTTACAGGGATGTAAACACACCAACACCAGTTGTGAAGTAATAGTGAGGGACAGACAGACACAAAGACATACACATAAATATATAATATATATATATATATGACAGGCGTCTTTCAGTTTCCATCTACCAAGTCTACTCACAAGGCTTTGGTCAGCCCGAGGCTATAGTAGAAGTTGCCCAAGGTGCCATGCAGTGGGATTGAATGTGGAACCATGTGGTTAGGAAGCAACCTTCTTACCACACAGCTACACCTGTGCCTAAAACGTTTCCGTTTTCAAGCTCAGGATTATTTTCACAAGATGGTCATTTTGTATTATATTGTTTAAGAGTATTAACCACAGCTGAAGTCAGATACTTAAATACTTAAAATGAAGCTTTGACAATTGTATGATGTACTTGAGAAGCATGGTTTTTTTTCCTTGCTTTTTCTAATTGACAGAAATTTAAATTAGCTTCATATCATAGGCTATATTTTTGGCAAAAACTGTGGTTTACCAAAAATAACATCAGGACAATTTTTTTTTTTTTTTTTCAAATAGGAATTACAAATAATAGCATTCAAAGTATGAAATATGTAAAGGGATCTCAAATATCACATATTGATGTATTGTTACAATTGAACTTTCTTAATATTGGTTTGAAGGAACTATGATTGTGCTGATGAAGATTCTTTCATTCAGCTTGTTGAAACATTGATTATCATCATCATCATCATTTAACATCTGCTTTCCATGCTGGCATAGATTGGATGGATTGAGCAGAGCAGGTTCCAGTCTGATTTAACTGGGTTTCTATGGCTGGATGCCCTTCCTAACACCAACCACTTTACAGTATGATGAGTGCTTTTTACATGGCACCAGCATAGGTGCCCTTATGTGGTACCAGTATGGGTACTTTTTATGTCACACTGACATAGGGCCCACAAGCAGGAGTAGCAGCATTAACAATTCTGCAGTGGAGGGTGGGTCTTCTTGGCCATAACAAGGCACCAGGTATCTTGGTCTAAAATGTAATTATACAACTGAAGAATACTTATGATATTTAATCTAGTGAACTAAAAGGGTTTTTTTTTTTTAATAATTGGAGTTATTGTTCTGTGGTTGAAAAGCCATTCAAATTTAGTTAACTGTTGAAGATAGTAAAGGGAATTGTTCCACCAACTAGTTTGATAACCTTAATTATGCTGTGTATGATAGCATACATTGTCTACATGTCAAGAAGGAACTGCTTGAAATTAGAAGTATGGCAGTCTGATGAGAGTTATATGAGGAGCAATATGTAAAAAGATGTCCAACGTGTGCTAGACTAAAATTGGAATAACCTCACAGAATGCACACATGGCCTAAAGAAATTAAAGTATGGATCTATATGCATATGGATAACACTTATGTAAATAATTATGAAATTTTGGCACAAGGCCAGCAATTTCAGGGGACAGGGTAAGTCAATTACATCAACCCTAGTATTTAACTGCTACTTACTTTATTAATCTTAAAAGGATGAAAAGCACCTTGGTGGAATTTGAACTCAGAGTGTAGCCAGAAGAAAAGCCACTAAGCATTTTGCCAAGTGTCCTAAGGATTCTGATAATTCACAGCCTTTGAAATAAGGGTTAATAATGAAAAGCAGAAACAGATATTAAGAAGTGTGTTTCCCAGAAATGTTATTCCAGAAACATTGGTGTCTAGGAATGTGGGATTTCAGGATAGTGAACTGGGTATATGGCATGATAAGATCAGACGTAAAACTATGAAAGATCTTCATAGCATCCAGGATCAAATGAGATTACCAAAAGAAAGACTGTGTTAAAGTGCATTTTTAATATTCACCATGTAAAGGTTATATGAATACATACTGGAGTCACATACTTTTCAATTACAGAACACTCACTCATTCAAAAATTATTCTTAGTGTATCTACTTTGATGATCAGACAAATACAATCACCAATAACAATTTATTATGAAACTGTAACTTCAGTTTGGTATTGATGTAAAAGAAATGATAATCATAACAAGCTAAATTTATATTTCAAGTAGGAAACAGTACAGATGTGATTCTCAAGTGCAAACAGTACAATATTATTGCAATTCAAATAAACAATAACACAAATACCAATACTGCATAAAATGAAGAATCATTTCCTTAAACTCTGAATGATTTTCCAGGCCATGAATGAAGATTGTGATGTGAACAACTGATACAAGAACAAACATAACGAGTGATGTTACATTGTTCTTGAATAGCAAAGGGAATTAAATCAGTTCATTCTGGATAGTGTTGTGGCATTGTTACACTAATATTACTGCAGGCTTTTGACATTCTTGAATGTAACTGGGTCCGAAATGAATAAAACTTCTGAATGTAAAGAATCATGTGCACTATGACTGCATTTAGATAAACTTGGTGTGACTAGAATGACAACATTTGTGAATACTAGGCTCATGAGCTTGAAAATTCAGTTTCCTGCATATGCTAAATTGAGGTATTTTGAAAGTCACTCAACTTTGGCTCAATTTACCCAACTGGGAAATAAGTAGTCCATCAAGAAATCTAAACTATTGTAAAAGAGCTAATTAGGGAAGATTTACTTCAATCAACATGATCATAAGAAAATTAGAAATTAATCCTACTCTTAAAAATCATTGTAGCTAAAGACAGAAAAGTGGTCTCCAGTTTTGTCACTTCCTTGATCAACTGTATTCAGAACAGTGGCCAAAATAAAATATCTATGGAAACATTCTAATCAAAATGGAATATCTTTGGAAACTTTAAACATTTCAGTAGGTAAATAATAATCATTGTTAAATAGAGGCACAAGACTTGAAATTTAGAGGAAGGGGGCAAGTTGATAACATCAACCCCAGTACTTGACTGGTACATATTTCATTGACCCTGAAAGAATAAAAGGCAAAGTCAATCTCAGCAGAATTTGAACTCAGAACATAAAGATGGACAAAATACTGCTAAGCATTTTGTTTGTTGTGCTAATGACTTTGCTAGTTCGCCACCTTTATGATAATAATAATAAAGCACTTATATGGTACCATAAATCTTTGAAAACAAGAAAATGTTTATAGGTGTCCTTATCATCTATTCATATATACACATATAAACATAAAACTTTGGAAAATGGTTCACTACTGGTGTTTCCTAAAAAGATACGTCTTCAAATCTGTTCTGAAAGCCAACACAAATAAATGGCGCAATTCATACAGACAGAGGAAATTCAGTCCAGATAGCTGAAACCAACTTAAAGAAAACCTGATCACCTCAGTACATCATTTTAGTGCCTGGTATAACGAGTAATTCAATTCCACTTGATCTTAGATACACAGTTTACTCTATCCGCTGAAACAGTTCACTTATGTATTGAGGAGCAAGCTCATGTGCAGCTTTGACTGTCAGCAAATTGAGCCATTACATTGTAGAGCTCTCATGAACTTGGAGGTATGGTCAAATTTCTTTCTCTTCACACTTACAGTATTTTGAATGAGTTGTAATCATCTGATCTGAAGTGCATTTCCATTGTCCAGCCATGATGAAACAAAAACATGCACTGATGTTTCAGTCATCTTCTGATTCAAGTATTTCCCAATTACACCAATATCTTTCAGGTACACATTTACTGACCAACACACCATGTTCATATACTTGACCTCTTCATGTCAGTATCACCATCTCTAACCTACCATTTTACTAGGATTATTAAACAACAATAATACTGTAAATGGTAGAATAATGATGGTATCAGCACAGTTAGGTTAGAATTTGTTTTTACTTCTATGTGAAGCAATCTACTGATGCTGCTTTGTCCAAGATATTTATTAGTCTTAAGTTTATGCTCTTTCACTAATTATTTCATGTAAATTGAAATGTCACAGAGATTTCAACAATTTATATCAAGCAACACAGGTGAAACAATTTATACATAAAAAGAAAATTAAAGATAAACATATTAGCAACCAGACTATTTTTGAATGAAGAGTATAATATAATAGCTATAGTATTACAGTTTCATGCAAGTATTTAGGCAAAAATTTCCCTTAACAAGATAAATGTGGGCTAGTTAACTACAACACCTGTCAGTTTGAATGTATAAAACAAGAAAAACAATTAAAAATCATGATACCTCTTACCAACAGATAAATCTCAACAAAATAGTAAAGGAATGCAATGATCAAAATCTTTTAATCATTTGTTTAATTTTGAGAATAGTCAAGAACTGATTGAAGATGTAAAAGAAGGGAAAAAAACAGCCCAAAATGCTTTCCTTTTAAAAATGAAATTATCAATGTTTATCTATGAATAAATGATAAATACTAAGGTTTATAACATACTACTATTACTGGTAGGCAGAGATTGAAGGACAGAAATATAGCAAGTTAATTAAAATCATACAAACAATTTAATAATACCAATTACCAGGAACTTGTAAGCGATTTGCTGCAGCTAGAGTCAAACTAATATTTGAATTTAAAAAATCAACTTTAAAAGGATTACTGGTAGGTTTTTTCTTCTACTGACATCGTACTGGGGGAGATAGTGAAAAGACAGAAATTTCCATATGTTGATAACACTTTCAACAGCTGAATTTAATTCTGATGTTCGAAACTTTTCGTCATTACGGCGATAATAGCGAAAGGATCCAGTAGAACAGATACTGGACAGTCAGTCCACGTATCATGGGCTCAAATCTATTGCAAGCATTTGATTATTTCTGTATAACTTCATTTCATATTCACCCAGTTCACAAAACTGAGGAAATTAGATGATAGGCTGTTCTGGGAAAATTAACTTTGATAAACTAAGATGATTAGATAACTGAATTAACAAGGAAGAATTCATCCACCTTTCATTTGCTCAACACACTGAAGTTGTTGAGTCCTGGTCACATTGGATCCTTGTCGGTGTTGACAGGATTGTTTTTATTAATGAAATTTTTAATAACACATTTTAACTTTTATATATCATAATCTATAATATATATATATATATATTTGGAATAGCCAGATATAAAAATTGAGTTTGTTTCGTTTTGAAGAACTTTCTTGTGTTAGACATTATATCGTAAATAATGACACAATACTTGTTATGAAGAGTGGTACTCACTACAAGTTGTAAAACAACAGTGTAGTAATTATTAACAGTGAAAACTAATTGCTTTCAAATCCTTAATAGTTCTAATTAAAAACAAAAACAAAAAAATTAAGATGCAGAACTCCCACAATTCAAGCTATATAAGTGGAAACAAAAGAAACACTGAAAGTTTATATAAAACCCAAAATAAATGTTTATTCATAGGAGTAATTAATAAACAATTTGTTGCACAGTGCTTTATCTAAAATATTAAATCGAAGTCCCGATTACATGGACATCGGTGGGTTGATTAGGACCCAACTCAGACTCATCGCTGCTGTTTAATAAAAGATCAAGTTTAAAAAAAACAGTCAATCAAAGGAAATCATATTTACTAGACTTCGATCTCGGGGAGGGACAGATGTGTCAGAGTTTCAAGTGCGACGTAGTCAACACATTCGAATATGCGTTTTGCATGGCTTACTAAGACTAAAAATTTTTAGCCAAACATTTGACTGGTGCTAAGGTTGTTGATTTTGAGAGTATAAACGGGCAATGATAACAAAATAGGTGGCGCCCAACAAGAATGTTGTTGCTACTCTAAACAACAAGAGTTATAACCGTCATTGCAAGTACATACTTCCCAACAACAGATGGTTACAAGAGCCAACAGTTTCAACTCTGTTTGAAATCATCCTAAATCACATGAAAACTTAGTATTTACTCCAGAAATAAATCTACTAAGAAATAAAAAATGTATTAAAGAAGAAAAACGAAGCAAGATGAAGAGACTGTAAATGTGTGAAGGGGGAGTAGAAACGATAACAAAAAACAAAAAAAATGAAAAATCAATATCATATTTCAAAATTACTTTTTATCGATAGAGAAACTAAATACGCATGATGACTATGAACAGTTATTCAACAGCTGCAGTATATTTGGCAAGTGCATTATTGTATAAAAAGGGGATAAAGAAAGTGAAGGAACTTACCATCAATTCAATGCCATAACCATGTACGATTGGCGGCCATTACATTTTGTCTGCTATGACAGAAGAAGTCTACTGTCAAGGGCAAATAACTATGGTCCGAAGTCTTCATAACTTGCCTTGATCAGACTTTATTTTCCAAGTTATATTAACTAATATGTATTGAAATAAAGTCGTCAAATTCACATTTAACAACAAAGTACAATTCCACAAACATATGTGTATTTTCTAGACTGAACCGTTTACATATTTGTTTAGATTATTAATGAAATTGCTTGACAATGCAAAATATACACAATTTCTAAAAAAAAAAAAAAAAAGGCGAATGATAATATTGATGTGTTATTTGATGACGCAGTTTAAAATTTGTAATGAATTAAAAAGTGATTTTGAAAAGATGGTTTGAAATTAACAGCATTCTAAACTTTGTCAAGTTTCCGTCAGACCTTGTTTGAAAAAGAAAACAGAATGCTTTTAAATTAGGAAAAGACATTAAGCTTTTAATTTATTTACATTTATTTTCATGAGTTACTTAAAAGTGGTTGTATATTACATATTTATATCCTTATCCCCTATCGGTGTCATTAAAAATTACAGTGGTTAATCTACCCAGACGAACAGCCACAAAGGTTTGCTCGCCCGGTTACTACGAGGAGCAGATAACTCCGATCAATCTTTTCACGTATTAAAGAGTAACCAAGGGAGATTATTTCACCTAGCTGTCTGAAATGACGTGTACGTTTAAACTACAAATGGATTACTAAATGCGACTTGTTATGACAGATTTATAACTTACTTTATAAACATTTATTCTTTTCAGTTCGTTAATTTTTTTTTGTTGTTGCCTGCTGTTCTAACATTTTATAACATAAGTTGAATTACCAATCTTTACATTTGGAGCTGATAATTGTTTGAATCAAACAGAAGTGGTAAAATAAAGCAAAGACTGTCAGGATACGTAAGTCATTTCAACATTATCCCTGTATACTGCTCTACATATGTTACATAGAAGATGTGTCAAAATCAAATGATAAAAATATTCGGATTATATTCATACTTCTAACCGCGTCTTGGGAACTGTGGTAGAGCGATATTCATATTTTGCTTGGACCCTCTTTATTCACTCAAATACAAGGATACAGGTTTGTTTCCTTAAAATTTTCTCAAAACATATTCTGTCAACCAAATTGTTTTATATATTTCTCTATTTCTCTTTTACTGCCAATAATAACTTTCTAAGTATGACGTGTCGGGATCGAACTAATGAGTTTCTGTCGGCAGTTGAATCAATACAGTCGCGACAAAACAACACAGTCGTCACATCACGATCTCCAGTTACCAAAAGTAAGTTACAACGAACTGAGTTTACTGTTAAGGCGAAGTACATCGGCCGAGATTTAGCTAATACTTTCGCCAAACTTGAAAAGCTTACTTTATTAGCCAAACGGAAATCCTTGTTTGATGACAAACCCACAGAAATTCAAGATCTTACGTTTATTATAAAACAAGATATCGGTTCTTTAAACAAACAGATCGGTGAGTTGCAGGAAATAGCACGAGCACAAAAATATCATAATGGTCGTCACCAACAAACGCATTCTTCTTCGGTGGTGGTCGCTCTGCAGTCAAGATTGGCCACAATGTCTAACGAATTCAAAACAGTCCTAGAAGTACGTACGGAAAACTTAAAGCAACAGAAAACACGCCGTGAGCAGTTCTCTCAATCAGCTGTTTTCCCACTTACGACCATGTCTGGGGAGGGTTCGGTGTTATTAAACGAAGATGAAGCCGATCGGACAAAACCAAATGACTTGTCAATTGATATGAGTTTTTCACAACGGCAACATCAAGACCAAATTCAACTAATTGATGAACAAGATGCTTACGTTCGAAACCGGGCAGAAACAATGCAAAATATTGAATCTACCATTGTGGAATTAGGCACTGTTTTCCAAAGACTTGCTACAATGGTAAAAGAACAAGAAGAAATGGTAAATAGGATCGACTCAAACGTTGACAATGCTGAGCTTAATATAGAAATGGCTCACGGCGAGATATTGAAATACTTTCAATCTGTTTCTTCAAATAGATGGCTCATGCTCAAAATTTTCTGTGTTCTTATAGTATTTTTCATTATATTTGTTGTATTTATGGCCTGAGGAACTGATAACCGAACATTCGTTTACTGGTGGTTTGTTTTCAGTTTCAATTTGAAAGTAGAGTGAACAGAAAATCAACTGTTGGTTTTCAATAATTGGTATGTATATATATATATATATATATATATAGAAGATATATATAATATTCCGAATTCATAAATAAAATGGTAAACTACTTTCAAAAGACATTACCTTTGGTGGGACCAGATATTTAAATTACAACAAATCATTGACTCATGTACCTGATTATATTTGAAAAGTTTAGTCTAAACTCAAATCCATATATAAAATATACACAAACATGCTAACTAACTTAAAATATGAAACGACTTTTAAAAAGAAAATGACATAGAATTCATCATCAGTAAATAAGGGAGAACATACTTTTAAATTTGACAAATAACTTTCTCCTTTGAGTTCTTCATTTTTTTTCTTTTTTCTTTTAATTTTTTTTTTGTGCTTCAGAGATATTACTCAATTGATTTGCCCCTTGTGTAAAATCCCTATCCCATAATTAAGCTCTATTCCATCATTATCCATGTATGGTTATAGACATTTTTCAAAGTGCAAATATTTCCTCCAAATACAAATTCTTGATTAGTTTATCAGTAAGTTCTCAACAAAGCAACTTTACAGATTGAATATACTGGTTTTTGAAAGTAAAAGCGAAGATTTTATTTTGAATTTACAAAAAAACAAAAGAGAAAAACCTTACATTTCTGAGTATTTTCAATACAAGTGTTTTTTCTCACTCATTTCTCTTTTTGTTGTTGTTTATATGTAGGGAATCTTCACAGATTTGGTGCAAACATATCTGTCATACAGATGTAATTTAATGTTTTATTGTTTTTTTTATTTGATTGTTTTTGATTACAAATAATGAAATGCAATAAAAGGTTTCAGATAGAGCCATACCATTTTTAGAATAGCCTTAGCATTTTCAGAAAGACATAAACAACATACCATTTTATTCATTAGAAAGGACTATATTATATGATGATTAAATTTTGCAAAGGGAGTCTGATCTAATTTCAGTTACAAGCTGGAGTATCTTTATTACCAATCCAATGCAAAAAAGAAAATGCTACAGTTCATCAAATGGCTACCTGTCTGTTTAATATTGTTGTTGTTGTTAGAGTTGCAGAAACAGAAGTGTACCTGACTAAATTCCTTGCAATATTTAGTTTGATATACATGATATATATGAGCAAAAATTTGTCAGGGTTAACTTTGTTTTGCATTTCTTTATAGTTGATAAAACAAGCACCAGGTATGTACTAGTATTGATTCAGTACAAATTTGTAGGTTTGTGCTAATGGTTTTTTTTTTTTTTTTTTTTTGAGCAACAGAAACAGTAGAGTGCTAAGCTAAAATACTAAACCCTTTCATTACCAACCCGGCTGTGGGAGAAATGTCCTGTTTTCATAAGTTTTGAATTAAAATCTTCCGTCAAACCTTAGTCACAATTTATGTTCCTAACACTAGCCTAATGATAACTAAGTTATTTTACTAACCTCTTTGTTATATTTAAAATAATTGAAAGAAACACAGAGCATCTCAAAATAAATATGGTAACGAAAGGGTTAATGGCATTTCATTTTATACCTCTACATTCAAAGTTCAAATTTCACTGGGATTGTCTTTGTCTTTCATTACACAGGAGTTTTTGAAATAAGCACCAGTCATTTACTGAGCAATTTCATTGACTTTCTCACTCCTTGAAAAGTATGTGGTCTAGTGCTGCTAATATGAAATATTACTATTATTGTAGGTGGGTTGGAATAAGTTTTTGGAAAACCTATTCCTAAATGTTGTTTTTGTTGTCAATTAGAAGCATTTTATTGACATAGATAAGCCATAAATGCCACATTTCCATATTTCTGTATGTCTTTGAATCAGAAACTTTGTACCTACAGGTACAATATTACTGGTTTAAGGTACTGTATTCTTGGACTTTGTCCTTTAAGTCCATATCTATTGCAGATATTGAGTTTTACCTTTGAGAATAGTATCTATGCTTGCCAAAGGTTCCATGCTTAGCAAACATGCAAGATGGCTGTGTGGATTAAGCATTAAAGAACCTGCTTCAAGGTTGTGAGTTCCAATTTGGTGATAATGTTACCTTCTATAGCTTGGCGTGCTATCCAGAGGAAAGATTTTATACACCACCTGCTAAAAGATATAAAACCAGAGCTAAGTATCAACAGTAATATTTTTCTCATGCATTTGCCTAAAATACAATTGTTTAGCAAATAAATAGATTGGACTTCTATTGCATGTTAGACGTTTGTGTTCAGTTGCAAACATTGTGGACTGTTTCTTGACAAGACACTTAAGTAGTTTCATGCCTTATCTAAATATAATTAATATTCATTATTATTATTATTGAAGGTAGTGGATGGCAGAATTGGTAAAACACTGAACTTGTGACATTTTCTTTGTATTCTGATGTAAAAACTTACACCAGTATCAACCTTAGCTTTCAACTTTCTGGGATCTATAAAATAACTACCAGTGAAGTACTGGATCAAATTGACTGAACCTCTTTTGAAATATGTGGCCTTAAGTCAATGTTAGAAATTATTATTGCATTTGTGAATGAACAAACTGAGAGAAAAATGGATAAAAAGAACACTTTAGTCAAACAAACTTTCTGGTGTTGGTGTTTGTTATGATGTGGGTATACATGACTGGTGTAGAATGGTATTACACAAATAAATGGTTATGGTTATCTAAAAATAACTTATCATACAAATATATGGTAACACAGAACGCACTCCGTACAACTTGAACATAGTTACAATACTCAGTATTCGCTGTTCAACTACCAACTGTTAAGCCAGCATGGTCGAACTAACACCGTCAGCTACCCACACTGAGAGTCCACTCAGTTCTTATTTATTGTCATCATTTAGTCCACCTTCAGTCACATGGAGGTGTTCAGAATTCTCCCATAACAGTGTTACAATAAAACACACACCCAGTACTCTCTGTAAAATGATTCAAAAAGGAAGGTGGCAGTGTAGGGAGGACTTTGTCATCTTGATGGAGACAAAGTAACCTTAGTATTGAATGCATCCTGTCCACTCTGTAAAGTTGTTGACAATGTGACTGTGTAAGCTAGAGCAAACTCTTTAATCTGGCTAGAGACAAAGTAACCTCATTGTAATGATAACATGATAAAATGTATCTTGTACACTCTGTCAAGTGATTGGTAAACAAATGGAGACAACACTGGACAACAAAAAATCTTTAATTCTATTGTGGTCAAGATAACCTTTTTAATACTTATGTCACAATAAATATTATTATTTTTATTATTGTTAAATTGTACTGAGGTTGACTTTGCCTTTCATCCTTTCAGGGTTGATAAATTAACTACCGTTGAGTATTGGGATCGATGTAATCGACTTAACCCTCCCCCAAAATTTCAGGCCTTGTGCCTTTAATTGAAAGGATTATTATTGTTGTTATTATTATTATTATTATTATTACTATCATATAGGCACAGGAGTGGCTTTGTGGTAAGTAGCTTGCTTACCAACCATATGGTTCTGAGTTCATTTCCACTGCATGGCACCTTGGGCTGATCAAAGCCTTGTGAGTGGATTTGGTAGACGGAAACTGAAAGAACCCCGTCGTATATATGTATGTATGTGTATATGTTTGTGTGTCTGTGTTTGTTCCCCCAACATCGTTTGACAACCAACGGTGGTGTGTTTATGTCCCCCGTAACTTAACGGTTTGGCAAAAGAGACCAATAGAATAAGTACTAGGCTTACAAAGAATAGGTCCTGGGGTCGATTTGCTCTACTAAAGGCTCCAGCATGGCCACAGTCAAATGACTGAAACAAGTAACAGTAAAAGAGTGTTGCGATAGTAAAGACATTGGATAATTAGTCATAAAGACAGTGTGTATGAAAACAAAATAAGGTGAGATGATCACAACTGAATTCATCATAGGTCTGCTTGATGAGAGTTGATCTAGGGCATAAAAAGGGAACACATTGGGTGGTATAGTCCTAGATACTGAATACAATCCTTCATTATAGTCATATGACGTCGGGTACTTTAAAGTGTTTGATGTCCTGCTATTCTGGGTTTAAATTACTGCAGGATAAACTTTGCATCTTCATCCATTGGGAATCAACAAAATTAGAACCAGTAAGGTTACAGAATCAATTTAATCATTTATAATTCCTCACCAAGATAAAAGCCATTATTGGAAGAATTGGAGGTGGCAAGCTGACAAAGTCATTAGCATGCTAGACAAAATGCTTAGTGGCATTTTCCCATCTATACATTCTGAGTTCTAATGCTGCTGGGGTTAGCTTTGCCTTTCATCCTTTTGTGGTTGATAAAAATAAGTAGCAGTTGAATATTGAAGTAATTGACTTTGCCTCTTCCCATGAAACTGCTAGCCTTGTGCCAAAATTTGAAATCATTATTAGAAGAATTTAAGGTGTTGAGCTGGCAGAACTGTGAGAGTGTCGGACAAAGTGCTTTGCAGTATTTCTTCCGACTCACTACATTCTGGGTTCAAATTCTGCTGAGGTCAACTTTGCCATTTATCCTTTCAGGATCAATAAAATAAGTACCAGCTGGGCACTAGGGTCAATATAATCAACTTAACCCTTCCTGTAAAGATTGCTCGCTTTGTGCCAAAATTTAAAACCTTTATAAGTAGAATCAGTGGTGTGTCAGACAAAATACCTTTTGTTGTTTTGATATATTCTAAGATCTTAATTCTACCAAAGTTGACTTTACTTTTCATCCATCCAGGGTTGGTAAAATAGATGGTAATATTAAAGTGGAGTCATAAGCAGTGAGTTGGCAGAATAGTCAACACATTGGGCAAAATGCTTAGTGGCATTTTGTCAGTGGAATTGCTGACCTTGTGCTAAAATTTTAAATCAATATTATAATGGAGTCAGTGTAGTCGACTGTGCCTATAGAAGAAATCATTGTTAGAGCATGTAAGTACTGTGACGGATTGGCAGAATCACACCCCCATTCACTCCACATCATCTTTGCTGCCATCTGTTACCTTCCTGACTTACACCTTCTTCCTCTTCTTTACCTTCCAACTGATATTCAGAATTGTCTTTGCCTCTGTTGTGTCCATTATTCAATGCATCTCCCTCTATCCATCTACCATTCACCTCTCACTCTCTCTCGGAACTTAATTACCTACCCTCATCACTTCCCTTTATTCATCTTCCTGTAACTTGAGGGTACACCTTGATACATTTTCCCCATCATTCTCCTTCTCTTCCAACTGAGGCTGGCACATGTTCCTATCTCCCTATCATTCTTGACCACCCATCACCTGACTTAAAGCCATTTCCCTTAATACTACTCCCCGCTTCCTCTGTTGAGGAGTCTTGTTTTACAAATTACTCAGTAACTTCAATAGTATTGACACTGTGTAAAGTGGTTGGTGTTAAGAAGGACATCCAGCTTTAGAAAACATGCCAAACTAGTCATTGGAACTTGATGTAGGTCTCTGGCTCACCAGCTCCTGTTGAAACATACAACCCATGCTAGCATGGAAAACAAATTTTAAGTAACAATGAATAGAACGTTAAATGGTATTTGCTATATTTGGTCTGGCTCTTTACAGTTTCCTTTTTCTCCAAATTTCTGGACTTGTACTTTCTTTGCTAATTATTATTAGAGCTTTTAAGTGGATGTGGACAGCAGAAAACTTACACACTGGGTCTTTTCTATTATTCCAAATAATATAACCATTTTCTATTATTCCAAATAATATAACCATTCCAGACCATATAAAATCAATACATCAGTTGTTTAGCCTAAAGTTGGCTCTCCTTTTACTAGACTGTATGTGTCTAGACAGAGGTGGTAAGAAGTTTGCTTCTCAGCCACACAATTCCAGGTTTGGTTCCGAGGCATGGAACTTTGGGTTGGTGTCTTCAACTATAGCTCCAGGCCAACCAAAGCTTTGTGAGTGGATTTGGTAGACAGAAACTGAAAAAAGCCCATCGTGTGCTATATATATGTATGTGTGTGTGTGTTTCCTTGTCTCAATATTATATGATAGTAGTAAATGAGTGACACTCTCAAACAAGCAGTTTCATTCATTTCCAATGTTCTTCAAGAACATGTCTGGCCATGGAAATCAGTGAGAGTCATCAAGAGAAAGGGCATCCGACTGTAGAAAGTTTGCCTCAAATAAACTCTGTCCAACCCATGCAAGCATAGAAAAGTGGATGATATTGATGATGAAGATAAGTGTATCAGATTACATTATCCAATGTTTCTTTCCTTTTTTTAAAGATGGTAGTGTGTGATTTGAGGGAGATTTGGTTGCTATCCCTTGTTGGTCAAGTGGTCGTATAAAGGTTTCCTTCTGGGTTTGAATAAATATCTCTGATATAATGAAGTCTGTTGAAACCAGTGTCTCCTTCTTCATAAAATTTGATATTGAAATACCAACTTTAATGTCAAATGTTCATTTGTTTACATACAATAATGAGTGTCAAACACACGATCATGAGGTTTGATTCCCGGACTGGGCTGTATGTTGTGTTCTTGAATAAGACTCTTTATTTCACGTTGCTCCAATTCACTCAGCTGTAGAAATGAGTTGTGACATCACTGGTGCCAAGCTGTACTGGCCTTTGCCTTTCCGTTGAATAACATCAGTAGTGGGGAGAGGGAAAACTGCTTGTCTTTCATTAACAACCTTGTCTGAACTTGTGCATTGGAGGGTAACTTTCTCAGTGCAATCCCATGATCCTTCATTGACCAAAGGGGCTCTTAATCTGTTGCTTTCAAATTTTAGCACACAGCCTGTGATTTTTGAGGGGAGGGCATATCTACATCAATCCATGTATTCAATTGGTACTTATTTTATCGACTCTGAAAGGATGAAAGGCAAAGTTGAAATTTGAACTCAAAACACAAAGTCAGATGAAATGCTGCTATGCATTTCACCCTGTGTACTAACAATTCTGCCAGCTCACTGCCTTATGTTAAACAATATGCTAAAACTCAATGACCTATAGCAAAATTTCTGCTTTAATTTTTTGATAACTGCCGACAGTTGATCATTTAGTTACAACATCATGGGTATAATATTTTGGATATATATTTGCTAAATTTAGGTCAAGTGGTTGATTCTGGTTGTAATCATCATCATCATCATCATCATCGTTTAGCGTCCGTTTTCCATGCTGATGATGATAAAATTTCAGTTATTGATGTAAACTTCCATTTTTTGGTTTAACATCACCATCTGATCTGTGGGTGCCTTTAGCAAAGTCTACATTGTTTTAAGCATTTGGACCAGATTTCCAGCTTCTTCCTCCATCTCCACCTTTCTGCTAGCCCCAAAACCCCTACAAAAACGTCATAGGTGTTGCTCTATTCTTTCTCTAGTTAAGCCGGGTTTTTTTAAACATAAAAGCTGTTATAATGGTTTTAAGGCCATCATGCATGCAGAAGCCAAATAATGTATAAGACAGGTTCTAGTGTACTAATTTCATTGCTTGTATGTTACTGAATGAGATAAACCTCACTGCTAGTTTCACAATGTTCTTTTTGTTTTATATACTGTTTAATAGTTTCCAGTAATCCTGCTCTTCTTTCACCCCATCATAGAATATGAGATAAGCTCCAACAGGCAAAATGTCTGCAGCAACTTGACTCTAGTTCTACCAACTGTAGTCTCTTCACTTCACCCACACAACTAACAACCATGGGAGAGGCATGAATATTACAACTTCCCTTTCTTCTTCTGAAACCAATGAGCCTAACTAGACATTGACAGACACCACTAATAATGAACAGTAAAGTAATCAGCAGTATCACACCAGTGTGCTGGGAGGAATGAGTATAAAGAAGAGGGAAAAGAGTATCCTGCTTCTTTTCATTCTATCACTGTGTGGACAGCAACATTCTAAAGAAGAATATTTAAAATTCTGCAAAGTCTGTTTTCTGTATCTGAAGGGAAACTGGCTTTACTATTGTTTCCAAAATATCTGTATGATTTTTTTGTTTCTTTTGTTAATTATATAGAGAAAGAGTAAAAAAAAAATTGTTTCAGTTAAACACTGAACAAAACTTGTAAAATACCAGATTTATATAAATGTTTTTTTTCTTTTATAGCCAGGGTCTTCTTCGAATAATCTCATAGAAATTAAATTCTTGTAGAATGTCAGGGAACTATTTAACCATTATGATTATTTATAGAAATAATTTTTATTGTGGAAATATAAAATAAATACATTGACAGTTAAGCTTTTCAAATTTATTTTAGAAAGAAATCCAATTTTACTAAGTATAAATATATTTTCAAAATATATTGAGATTTTTAATGGGTTTTTTCTTAAATTTTTAAAATTTAACCCTTTTGATACCAATATATCTGAGACTGCCATCTATACAGGAGTGTGTGTGTGTGTGTGTGTGTGTGTGTAGCCTGTTGACAGGCAAGTTACTTTTGTTTTCGTCTGAGTTAATTTGATTGTCATCAGTGTATGTACATTAAGAATGATACATAGATGCTATTTTAATTTAATGCTGCATTAGTCCATGTGTATACATGTATGTGTGTGTGTGTGCGTATGTATGTACGCCTATATATATATATACACACACACATGTATACACGCATATATGCATTTATAATTGCAGAGAACTTACTGGGATTTTCTTGCTTTATATGATTAAAATAATGTTTGGAAAACACTTTTCCTTTTTATCTTTCTCTCTCTCCCTCTCCTTAAAACTAAATAAGTTTGCCATGTTTGTAAAGAATATAAAACATATTTGTGTATTCGATATTTATATATAAAATATATACATATATTATATATTTCATGTCCTTTTTTTTTCCCCCAATATTGAAGAAAGACTGATTTCTAGAAGACATCACCATCTGTGATATCTGTAAAGATAAAATGGTGATTTAAGCAAAACATCAGTTTTATAGATGGACAAGAATCACCATTGGGAGATCTATTTTGATATAGATGCCAATCTCTTCAGAAATGATCTGAAAGAAAACAGGCAAGAAAAAAAAAAATAATAAAAATTGCATCTTTCTCTACATGCATGTCTGGCTGGCTGAGTGTATATTTTATTAACTGTGATATCTTAATGTTGCAAGCTATTCAAGAAGACACAAGCAAGATTGCAGAATAAAGTTTTGTGAATACATATAATGTTCTAACACTTCTTGTGTAAAGCCTTATTTTTTTTTGTCCTTTTGTTATATTTTTCTCCTTTTCTTTCTTTATTCTCTTCCACTCCATTCTTTGTGATAATGTTGCTGTTTAACCATTGGTCAACCCTACTTGAATACTCAAAAGAATTCAAGTCAAGATCATCTTTTTTTTAAAAGTAGTGTATCAAAGGATTAAGAAAAAGTTGTGTGGTTAGAAGTTTGCTTCCCTATCCCATGGTTCTGGGCTCAATCCCATTTCATGGCACCTTGGGCAAGTGTCTCCTACTGTAGCTTTGGGCCAACCAAAGCTTTGTGAGTGGATCTGGTAGCTGGAAACTGAAAGAAGCCTGTTATATATATATGTGTGTGTATGTCTATGTTTGTCCCCCACCACCACTTGACAATTGGTGTTGGTGTATTTACGTCCTTGTAACTTAGCAGTTCAGCAAAAGACAATGATAGAATAAGTATCAGGATTAAAAGAAAATAAGTACTAGTGTCGATTAGTTTGACTAAAATTTCTCAAGGCAGTGCTCCAGCATGGCTGCAGTTTAATGACTGAAACAAGTAAAAGATTAAAGAAAAAATTTAAAAGCAGAGTCTAGTACAGTGGTAGCAGATCTTTTAGTCCAGTATGTTGCAATTTTGATTCCTTTAATGATTCTGTTTTTGGAGTGTGAATTATAAGTATGCAAGAATTTTAGTTGTAGATAAGCTTTTTATAGCATGATATTACTGGGAGATTTTTTTTCTTTCAAAGACCATTGTATGTCACCCAAAATCCCACAATGTGTCATTGTTGACATGCATGTTCATGGTTTGCCATCACCGATCTAGAATCATGAGGTCTAAAGGTGAACCTAGCAAAGGCAGAAATCTAAGGAAGAAAACATGAAGAACTCCACCACCATCTGGGAAGTGGCCATGCACAACAAGCGGGAAAACAAACAGTTGGTAGGAAATCTATATTGTATACCTAATGCAACTGTGAAAACCATGGATGCACAAGATATACAGTAGGGTTGCAGGTGTTGGTAGAGGACTTTGTAACAGATGCAAAATAAATTCATACATGAAATGAATTCATTCAAATGCCAGAAATCTTTTTAGAGGTAAGCTGACAGCTTCAGCTACCTTGCAGTTGGAGTGGGTGTTCTAAGAGCATAATAGCTAAAGTAAGAACAGTAAAAATGCTCTATTACTACTGCTGGTATCAGAAATTTTTTCTGAAAGAGCAGATTATGTAATGCTTGTGTACAAACTGTGATAGTGAAGGTTAGTAAAACATAGGTAGTGATTACAGAGGACATGCAAATGCTAGAAAGAAATTGTATGTGTGTGCTCCACTGGATGTGTTATTTAATGTTAGTATGAACAGAGATCAGCTATAATCTGCAAAAGAGAAGGCCATGTTATTTACAGATCTGAAACATTTGACATATAAAAGTTGAGCAAAGAAATCCAAATGGAAGGGATCTGTGGAAGTAGAAGATAGATTAAAATATAATCTCTGAATCTGGACCACATGAAAGAGGTAGCAAGTGACAAGGTACCGTATTGGAGAAAACCTGCCTAAAGCATGCAAACCTGGAAACAAATGTAAAAGGATGGCTATGATCACAGTTGATCACAACCAAAAAATACAAAAAAGTGTAACTCATCAATTAAAAAATTATAAAATACAATTGTATTTCATTAGCTCAAATGGTGATTTGCTGACTGAAGGATCCAGATGTGCCAACCTAACTACAGGTATGTTTTTTTTTTAAATTTGCTTGTTGTATGATTACCTATTTTAGCTGATCAGGCAACCATATACAAGGTGCCTGTGCTATATGAAGCAGGATTCAATTTTTTGCTTTGTCATAATGTGTGTGTATGTGTGTGTGTATCCACACATACCAGCTCTATAATTAAGTGTTTAGTTGTGGAAAGGATTTCCTCATCAATACCATCAGCTACATATTCATTTCCTATGCTGACATTAGTTACTCATTGTGTAGTTTCTTTCCGTGCATCATGATCTTGTGTCATTACTACCTGAGGTTACTATCTTGTAAAGTTGACTGCTCAGACAGTTTATAGAAACACAATAACACAAATTTTGTTCATGGATAGCCCCTGGTATTTCCTCTTTGCTTATCCCTAGAAACTGTGAAAAATGACTAATAATATGTTCAGACTTTGCTTTTGTTACATTTATTCAAACCCCAAAGAATCCCTCTCAAAACATGGCTATGATGCTCTCCACTACTCCTCCTTATTATCAGTGACACACATGTTGTCAGTCACTAAGTGGTTAAGGTCAAGCAACTGACAAGCAAATCTGTGGTATTGAGCAGAATATTTGCTAAAATGATATTTTTGCTTCAGTAACTCAACACTGGATCTGTCTGAAATGTAATGAAAAATAGGTCAGTTTCAAAACACTGATGTCCAGATCACAAAAGCAAAGTTTGAAAGGAATACTAGTCATTTCCTTTGATTTCTAGATAGAAGCAAATGTGAAATAACACCTACTGACCAATGACAAATAAAAATGAAAAATTCTGTTAAAGAGTGTAATTATCTAACACATGCTTGCAAAGAAAAGTATTTTAAACACTGTTTTTAAGAACTGATCTAAATGTATTATTGTAGTTTCAATAGAGTGACAGATAAAATGTGTAACAGCATTTCTTCTAGGTCTGTTACATTCTGAGTTCAAATTCCATCGAGGCCAACTTTACCTTTCATCATTTCAAGGCTGAGGGCAATAGATTGTAAAATTGTTAGCCGAGCATGTGTAAAGAATGCTTTGCAGCATTTGTTGTGGTTCTTCATGTTCTGAGATAAAATCCCATTGGGATCAACTGACAACCTGTCTTCAAAATTGATGAGCTAGCAGAACTGTTAATGCCAAAACAAAAAAAAAAAAAAAGACAAAAAGAAAAACAGTTGTGTTGCAATGTTTCTTCTAGTTTTTCATGTTCTGAATACTGCCAAGGTCAACTTTATCTTTCATCTTTCCAGGATCAATAAAATAAAGTATCAGACAAATAATGGGGTTGATGATATCAACTCCCTCCCCTAAAAATTGCTGACCTTGCACCTAAATCAGAAATTATTATTATTAATAATAATAATAATAATAATAATAAGGCAAGGAATCATTAGCATGTTGGGTAAAATGCTTAGCATCATTTTGTCCATCTTTATGTTCTGAGTTCAAATTCCACTGAGGTCAACCTTGCCTTTCATCCTATGCCTTTAGTAGAAAGGAATATCATTATTATTATTATTATTATTATTATTATTATTGATGTAGTTCATATATATGGTAAATATTGAATGAACACAACAGAAAACAAGATACACAATTCTTTTAACAATCTTCATTAATTTATCAAATCCTAACAAAAGTAGGCTAATCTTAATAGTTTATGACTGGTACATAAAAATATTCTTTTCTACTCTAGGCACAAGGCCCGAAATTTTGGGGGAGGGGGTGCAAGTCAATTAGATTGACCCCAGTATGCAATTGGTACTTAATTTATCAACCCTGAAAGGATGAATGTAAAGACAGACGAAATATGATAGACAAAAATATTTATTTCTATATTTCCCACAGGGGCCTAAACATAGAGGGGACAAACAAGGACAGACAAAGGGATTAAGCTGATTACATTGACCCCAATGCGTAACTGGTACTTATTTAATCGACCCTGAAAGGATGAAAGGCAAAGTCAACCTCGGTGGAATATGAACTCAGAATGTAACAGCAGATGAAATATGATACATACACTTCTACTTGTCCCCATTTCAATGCCTTTAGCAGATGCCATTATTTTTTAACGAAGTCTCTGATTTGAGTATAATTTGAATAATTATTGCTTCCTTCCACTGGTGTTAAAGGCTTGTAAAAGGTCAGGGCATTCCTTTTGACACCTGTAACCCCTAATGTATGCAGTTAACTTATACCCTGCTTGACATTATATAATTGATGTCAAGTCCATCTTTTTTTTTTTTCACCTTTTTACTTGTTTCAGTCGTTAGACTGTGGCCATGCTGGAGTACTGCCTTGAGGAATTTTAGTTGAATGAATTGAATCCAGTACGTTTTTTTAAAGCTTGGTACTTATTCTATCAGTCTCTTTTGTTGAATCACTAAGTTATAGGGATGTAAACACACCAACACTGGTTGTCAAGTGGTGATGAGGGACAAACTCATACACAACTTATAAACCTATGTTTTATGAAATATAGGTTTATAAGTTGGTGGTCCTCAAACTTTTACCTAAGAAGGATCTTATTTGTTGTAAATTAATTTTCCTTCCCACACACTAGATTTTTCGAAAGGTCTCTCTACTCATTTGCC
>NC_042999.1:127792652-127860152 GCF_006345805.1 Octopus sinensis | reverse complement strand
AGGTGGTCCAGCTGGGGTTGATCAAGTCCCAGCTCATGTCCAGCTAGCACCACCCTGGTAGTATTGCTTTTTCCAGGGCTTGCCTCTCTTGATCCACAGCCACCTTTAGGCAATCTCTGATGCTTCATCAGCCAATTTGATGGCCTTCTGCCTACTGGCCCCTATCAAAATTTATGAAAATATGCCAGATATACTTTGGTTATCATATAAGCGACCGAGATAGCTGTGGGCACTATATTCAATATGTTCTGTTTGTTCAAACAGACAATGATTGGTTGAACAAAGAGAAGCCATCAATGATGTGGAGAGGATAATGAGATCATCAAATCAATTGTTAATTTTGTACAACTGAACTTTCCACAAGGAGCAACCATATGATTGTGTTCAAACCTATGTTGGTGATAGACCAATCCAGCTTGATGAAACAATACCTATTCCCTTCCCCCAAACTAGCTTCTGCAGATGATCAAATGGACAGTGATAAAGTTGCAACTAGTGGAGGTGCTAGACCTCTTAAAGAGTCTGAATACTTAGCTGAAGAAAAATTTGAGCCAATATTATTTACTCAAAAGTAACTAGAAGATCATATAAGGGACTTATTGCTGTCTAAAGAAAAGACAAAACTTTTTGCTTTAAGTTTGAAAGAAGATAATTTATTTGCTTAAAATGTAGAAAGGAATTACTATTGAAAATGAAATTTTTATTTAGCAACATATTTATACAGGACTAAAGAAGAATACAAAAAATAACAAGTTATATTTTATAGTTCTTGTTTATTTTAAACATACCATCAGAAGTGTGGAATTCTACTGTCCTAACTAGTGTGACAATTTAAAACATAAAAAGCATGCATTTAATTCCATAAGTTTGTGAAGTACAGGTTTTAATGAGGCAGTAATTTATACAGAATAAAAGTAATAATTTTCAGTTTCAACATTAATAAAACAAATTTTCATTGTGGATGTAGCATTATATGTGTGTGTGTGTTCTTGAATTAAAACTTTTTCTGTGCTACATGTAGCCATGTAAATGGAAAATATTGCTGAGCTAAAAATATGTGGAATCAACATAGATGACTTGGTTCAAAGACAAACTTGGTATTTTGCTGACTTGAATTTTTTTAGTGGTATGGCCCACATGATGATAAGCTGTGTTTCAAGTAGCCTGATTCCCAAAAACGGTTGCCCATGCCTGATCTATTCAGTTGGTCAAGTTCTGTTTGAAGAAAGAAAGATTGGATAGCTGCATGCTACCAAGAAGAGAGAATGGGCAACCTTGAGTTTGTTTATACAGTCTGTATATAGCTGGGGGAGATTATACTTTGGTTAATCTAATAAAACTGGTGAAAAGCAGTGAACACTCCAAACCTCCCTTGATTTCATGGATGTCACTTCAGACACACACGTATATAAATTCACGCTTAATAAGTGTGAGTATATTGACAGAATATACTGATAGAATAAGTACCAAGTTAACAGAAAAGTTAGTACGGGGGGGATCAATTCATTCAACTAGAAATTCTTCAAGGCTGTGCCCCAGCATGGCCACAGTCTAATGACTGAAACAGGTAAATGATAAAAGATATCTGTAAAATGAGAAGGAGAAAAAAATTGTGTCATACTGTAAATGCTTAAATCATCATTATCATGAGGCAATGAGTGATCAGACTCATTAATGCATAAAACAAAATGCTTGGTGGAATTTCTTCTGGCTTTACATTCTCAGTTCAAATTCCTTTGACTTTGCTCTTCATCCTTTAAGGTTGATAAAATAAGTACCAGTTGAGGATAGGAATTGATGTAACCAGCTTATCCTCTACCTCCCCAAATTGCTGGCCTCGTACCAAAGTTTGATACCAATATTTTTATTATTAGTATTCATACCAGATATCATTCCAACACAACAATATTACATTATAAACTTGCTTAACTGAATTCATTTTGCAAAGGCCAATCATTATTCTTCAAAGTAATCACTTCAATATAATCATAAATACATATTTAACCTATATTTGTTGTGAGTATTTATAGAGACAATATTGAGTTAAATTTAACCTTGTGATTTCATCTTTGAATAACAGCTGCTTAATATAGACTCAATTGTAGATTAATTAGCAATGGATTAATTATGAAAGTATTTAAGGTGGACAACAACCCACTTATTGATTGTATTGTTAATGATTGGGTCAACATGGAAAGACTAATGATAATTAAATTAATTTAAAGATATGATTATCATTAGAAAGGCAGTGAAGCAGGCAGAAAGAAAACATGCTGAAGTTAAGCCATTCCAAGAGTTGATTTTATTGTTTCTGTGCCCTGAGTCTAAACCCTTCAATGCTAATAATAACAGATACTGAACCTAAAAAAAAAAAAAAAAAATTACCTCACAAGTGATATACTGTGATTATTCCAATTGTGACCTTCCCATTTTATTTTTTTCTACATTGCCAATGTGTACTTTTTTTATAAGTATATTGTGAGATTTGAAAGAGGTTTGGTTACTATTTCTAGCTGCTTAAACAACCATACAGATGTTCCCACAGAATGTATGAATATTTTATAGAAAAGTAAAACAGTAAAATATCAAACTTCTATTTCATGCATTATTATTTACTCTACCATAAGGTGGCAAGCTGACAGAATTGTTAGCACACTGGACGAAATGCTTAGAGGTATTTCGCCCGTTGTTACATTCTGAGTTCAAATTATGCAGAGGTCAACTTTGCTTTTTATCCTTTTGGAGTCGATAAATTAAGGACCAGTAAAACAGTGGTGTCAATGTAATCGACTAGTCCCTTCCCACCAAATTCCAAGCCTTGTGCCTTTAGTAGAAAGGATTATTTACGCTATTGTGGCGAACTGGTAGAATGGTTAGCATGCCAGACAAAATGCTTAGCAGTATTTCTTCCAACTCTTCATGTTCTGAGTTCAAATACCATCAAGAACAAGTCAAGTGGTGAGGTCAATTATATGAATGAAGTGAAATACTATAATTTTAGAATCTTTTACTCTTTGTCCAACATGTACCATTGCTAATATAGTGGTGAGCACAAAGTGGCAGGCAGGCAGAATCATTAGTATGCTGGCAAAATGTTTATTGGCACATCATCCATCTTTATGTTCTGAGTTCAAATTTCACCAAGGTCAACTTTGCCTTTTTCATCCTTTTGAGGTTGATAAAATAAATACCAATTGAGCACTGGGATCGATGTAATTGACTTACCCTTTCCCAAAAGGGCCTTGTGCCAAAATTCAGACCTAGCATATTGGTGGGCACAAACATTCCTTTTGGGCAATAACTTTGCTTTGTAGTCGTGCAGTTGTAGATTCAATCTCACACAATTCAGCTCAGAATATCACAAATCTTCATTGAAATATAAATCAAGGCAATATATTATATGAACGTGTCCATCAAAATATACATACCTGTTAATTAGATAGTTTGTGCTAAAGAAAAAGGTAGATAGATATTTTCATATTTTGCAAAACCAAGTGGGTATGCATAAAAATATATTTGAGTCAACGGAATAATTTGTGTCATTGAGTCAAATGTGTGTGATGAGATAATGGTCAGCTGTAAAAGGAGAAAAATAGATGTTTTTAAACTGGGAAAAGGGCCATCTTACATTTTGACTTGCAGAAATGTCATTTGGATCAGCTGGTTGTTTGTTAATTTCCATAAATTTTAAAAATTTATTTACTTTTGTTTGCATGACGCGTGAAAGGTGACATTTGCTTTGAAGTGAGAGCAGAAAGTGAAAGATGTATGGACGTGTATGTGTGTGTGTGTGTGTGTGTGTGAGAGAGGGAGAGAGAGTGAGTGAGTGAAGGTGTGTGTTGTCATGTATGTACTTTTTGGCATGTATATGTAAGTGGTTAGGGTTCGTCCTTACCTGCTGCACACACACAAACACGTACACCCATTACCATTACACAAATACATATGCATACATCTTTTTTGTATGTTCGTGTGTGGTGGGGGTGTACGTGTGTGTTTGTGTGCGTATGTGACTGACTACAAATACATAGTGCTGAACACGGCGCTTTTTAGTGTGCAGCAGGTAAGAACGAACCCTAGCCACTTGCACATATATACAAAAAAAATACATGCATAACACACACCTCCACTCACTCACTCGCTCTCTCTCTCTCTCACACACGCACACACACACACATACACACGTCCATTTCATATACACATACAAGCACCTTTCACACTTTATCCTCTCGCTTTCTGCTCTCACTTCAAAGGAAATGTCACCTTCCACATGTCATGAAAACATAAGTAAATAAATAAATAAATTATACAGAAATGAACGAACAACCAGCTGACCCGAATGACATTTCTGCAAGTCAAAACGAAAGATGGCCGGTAGAAGTTATTCTGTCGGGACTACGACAAAAAGTTAACTGCTAGCTGAACGAGAGAGAGAGAGAGAGAGAGAGAGAGAGGGAGAGAAAGTTGTGGTTATTGACAGTTAAAAGAACATGAAACAGACGTAGTGTTCAAACATGGCACCCGAGCGACTAGTCTCTGACTGATCAAACTTTCTAATTGGCTAAAATAATACATGTGACAAAGCAATGAAGCTAAACTATCGTCTGCATAAGACAACAGCTTATAAATTCCAGTGTGACGGAATCACTACTCGCACAACAGTTTCGCATCCATATTCATTTTTTTACGTTATTTACCAACATGTCGGGCTGATAATGTTTTTGCAATGATAAACATGACCAATAGAAATTAGTGGGAAAAAAATTCCACAATAAATAGTACTTCATTAATAATAATTAATTGAAAGTGCGTGACGGATGTGCAACAAAGAACATATGGGAAGATATTTTTATTACGAAAACTCTATTCGAATGCCAAATTATAACAACAATGTGATGCATATCCATTTATAACGAAGATGTTTAATGAAGTGTGAATGTGGATATATACAACTTGAGATGAAATGAACTGGTTATTCTCTGTTATAAAATACAATGACTGCCATACATGAATTGACATAACACAACAAGTTATTACAAAGATGTGAGAGAACTTCATAGTTAGGCTGATCTGTTGATGGTGAATAGACATAGTTGAAGTACTGTTGGTGTTGGCCTGTGGTCTTCATACAGCAAGCGCAGAGAGCGGAGACTGGCTGGTGTCAGGATGTCGTTGCTGGAGACTAGATGCGTGTGGTCAGTGGCGAGTGCCAAACTATTTTCTTTTATTTAAGTACTTATGGCTCATACACAGAGGGGACAGGACACTACAGTGGGGACAAAAACATAAAACGAATGAAAATGAATGATGTATAAATTAGTGATGGTGAAATAGCTGCATTGAACCCCACTCTCAATCAGTACCATTTAACAGTTAAATTATACAATTTAACAATCTTTGTTACACTTTCTTTTTTTTCTTTTTTTTTTTTTTTCCTTTTAGTACCATTTTTTACCTTTTGAAAGTCTCCCCCCCCCCTCCTTTTTTTAAAAAAACAAAAATTTTTTTACTTATTTTACTCTTTTTAACAGTTCATTAAAGGTTTCAAATCTTCAAACTCCACGACCGGCGGTAATTCGTCGAATTCGACTTCTACCCCTAACGGATCTATACTATTTCAGAACAGTTCTTTCAATTTCATATATCTATCCTAGTCAATAATTATTCCCTTGGTATTTTCGAAATATTTCTCCGGTGGCAACCTTACTCTTCTGACTGATTAAAACTTCGTAATCTTCCGCTCGATTGCCGTGCTTTTGGCATATGTGAACATATGCCGCTTATTTTTACTCTTTTTAACCTCCGTTTGCTTCGCGACAGGCCTGGGCTGTCCGCGCGAGGCGTTCCATGTGATTCGTTTCTTGATGGATCAAAACAAATGTCAATTACGTAGCATCCCACATCGTGTTGTACTAAATTTTCTGTTTCCACTCTATCTTTCATTGTTGATTCTGTTGGTGTCTCGCACCTATTCCTTACTTCGTCTATCTCAATCTCCTTCATCCTCTTCTGGCTGTTTGGTGGGGAGCTCACCCGTTCTTTCCTTTTTCTTCTGTTCACGACAATGAATGACCCCTCCCCTCCATCTTTCTCTCTTTCCGGTACCACCACTTCGGTACTCTGTTCTTCCCTTTTCTGCTCCTCTTCTTCGCTTTCTTTGTGGGGGCACCCTGCTTTCAAGTGCTATTTTTGACCACCTAAGAAATATGTTGGTGGTCTTCCTTCCACCACTACTCACAGTCGAACGTCCTCTGGGAGAATGATTTCCTCTGTAGTCTCGTTCAGGTCTTTTAAGCTCACTTGTATGGCCATCACGAGGCAATACCCCCACCTATTAACCGTTTACATTCTCGTAATCTTTAAGATTTTCACTTCATTTTCCATTCTATGCATGACTGCTGCCACCAGCCATGCTTCATTAATCTCGGGGGGAGGAGGGCACTCTGCCAATTCTTACTTTGGCGACGCGTTTGCCACAGTAAGTCGGCAGAAGTACCCATTCCGCTGTTCTTATCGGTGCATTGGAGTGGTTTATCGCGTCTTCTTCTTTGCTAAACCTTACTTCCACATTTCCGTATTTCTTCACACGTGTATAAAATGTGGTAAGCCTCTTTATTTCCTTGAGACACTCCTCTATTGTCTCTTTTGGCGCTACCTCTGTCTTTTTAGAGGACGTAGATAACGTTCTGTACACCACAGTCCTTTTCGTCGCGCCGTTCGTCAATTCTTGCGGTGGAGTCAGCCTTAAACTGACTCCCTCCCTTTTTATTAATTTACTACTTTCCTTCCAGTTTCTGGGCTCTATCTTAATTTCACGTGCTTCCAAGGCGCTGGTCGATATTACTTTACTCGTGGCTAATGCGTAACTTACCGTTTGTTCATTTTCTATATCTCCTCTCTATTTTCTGCTTCACCCATAGTTGGTGAAGAGAATAAATACAATAACAGACAAAAATAGCAGCAATAGTTCAAAATTCAACAAAGTTAACAAATCCTTTGTGTCACCCATACGAGGAAACCTTCAACAAGTATCACAAACAAACAGCTTACTCCAGAATCACGTGATTCGAACTCAAAACACCACCAACACAAAAAACACCTGCGACATCTCGGAAAGTCTCGAAGGGAAAGACCATGGCGTGTGCCAAAGGTTTTCTTTATTTCCTATAACAGGATACATAGAGGGAACAAACAAGGACAGACAAAGGACACATACAGGTCAGATACACTCGTTACATTAAATAAAGGCGAGTGGGTTTATATGTGCGACGAATGCTATGAAATTAAAAATATAGATGATAATTACGAATGTTTTTTTTTTCTCCAGGTTAGTGAACTAACCCGCCGGTTGATTTCCTATTGGTGATCCCTTTATGCTAGGACCGACTGTGCAAGCACAGCTCCTTGCATTCTTAACTTTCTTACTACTTCCGTCCATCTTTTTCCAAATACTCTTTGCGGTAGGCTCCTCCTCCCCAGACGGATCTTACTGGAAAGATGGGCGGCGAAGTAATTCATCAGCCCACGTCCGGAGATGAATTAGCCTGTCGCAATCCCTTTCGCTCGCGTCTTCCACACCACATCTTTCAATATGGTTACTACGCAGACAAAAACTACCTTCTTTTCTTTGGTGAAAGGGGAAGGTGGTACAATCTTTATCATAGACTCGGACGAGAGCCGTACTCTTTCTGCATCCGACATCAGCTGTTCGGCAAAGGCCATCAACTCCCTCAACTCCTCACAGTATACGAAGGCGTGCGTAACCGTTTCACTGGCACGCCCGCTCCTCGGACACGCAGGGGAGGTGTCAAAACCATGCCTTGACAACCTTTCTCGAACCGGTAAAGCCGATCGTTAGCACAACCAGGTCAAAGATTTCTGGTAGTTATCCAGAAATCTCGACCCGAAAGTCCTCCCGAACAGGTCGGTTAGCTGCCTCTTATCGAAGCTTAGAGTCTCCCCCAGGACATCGTCGGACTTAAGCTCTACCAACCCGCTATAAAAATCCGCTGTGGCAACCCCGCTGTCAGCATTGCTCACTCGAGAGAGGAGGGAAAGCGCTTGTCTGCACTCCTCCCGCCATTCCTCCAACTTGGGTCTCCGCGTGATCCATGCACCTAAGTCCACAAGGGGCTTTACCTTTAGG
Source organism: Octopus sinensis (assembly GCF_006345805.1). Classification (NCBI taxonomy): domain Eukaryota; kingdom Metazoa; phylum Mollusca; class Cephalopoda; order Octopoda; family Octopodidae; genus Octopus; species Octopus sinensis. Next base: position 127,852,006 of record NC_042999.1, on the reverse strand, counting down.
AAGACCAGTTCAGCATGCGATGACCACACCTGCTCATCATCCAGGTGCCATGGCGTGTGCCAAAGGCCTAGTGCAGTCGAAAATTGTCTTTCTTATAGAGAATATTGGGCTTCCAGAAGCTGGTGAAAGTTTTCCGCCAAGAAAACACGTGATCCATTTTAGCGCATCTGATTAGTTGACCGTGTTAACAGGCACTGTTTTTTAGAGGACAATTTTCACCTAAAAACTCACCAGTCAGAGCAATAGTTACAACCTGGTCTTTGTACCTAAGTGTTCTCTGCTACGTCCAAACAACCACTATAAATCAAAGGGAGAGAGAATAATTTGATCTCTTTTATTTTGTCAATCCCTTCTGCTACACATCTATTTTCCTTTTCCGCCCACTGTTCCTGGAAAGGTCATGAAGGCAGTGTCCCCAGGTACTTTCTCCATAGGATTCTGTCAGAAGCAATCATCATTATACTTTCCGGCTGGATCCCAAGCGGGCTTAACTGAGACTATGAATATCATCCAATTATCTCGTTTTAGGTTTACTTCTAGGTCTCCTGCTGGTTGGATCAGCTTGAAGAATCCGTCTTGCGATCCTTTCCTGTGACCTGCGATCCTTTCCTGCGTCTGTGAGTCTTTCCTGCGCCATATTCCAAAGCTCAATGAATGGCTTAATCAATTTAACCCGCTCATCCAATTTTCACGACCAGTAGACTATCGTGATGGAGTCATAGAATATTCATAATGGAATCATGAGTACAACTTTTTATAAACTAATGAATATGAAACAGAAGCTATTCAACAGAAACAACATAACACAACGCATTAACGTACGTTTGAAATACCGTATAGACTACGTGCACACATTGCAGATGAAGCTTCCTAGCTCATCACATGTTGAGCAATTTTCGTATAATCTTCACATAGTTTGTATCCAACATTTGGATACATACTGTTCATTGCAAATGTAGCGGACGCTTAGTGAAATTCTCTCTCTCTCTGTTATATATAACATAAATACGGACGTAGCAGATAACAGCTAACCTTCGGCCGTTTGGACCCTGTGGTGTCCACTATTCTGATTGGTTGGCATTGGCGCAATTTGTCTCTTGCTCTATTACGCGCCAATGTGCATCTTGTGTGAACATTCATCTAGCGTTCTATTGCAGACTCTTTCTATGCTCTGTATTTTATCTCACACGCATACACGCTTGTTTGTACACACATACACATTATGTATGCATGACGGCCTGTCTATTATTATTATTATTGTTGTTGTTGTTGTTGTTATTGTTATTATTATCATTATTATTATTATTATATATGTACTTATGTCGCACACACAGACGCACACTCTGCTAACACCTAAATAAAACCTTTCTCTTAACATTCTGTCGGTTGAGTCGTCTTTCTTTTTCTTCTGGCACTTGTACTCATTCATCCATATTGCTTTTATTGTAAGCGACCGTGCGGTGTATTAAAGGAGTCAGTCATTCATTCGTTACCTCTCCTTTCGCACGGTCGTTCTACACATATAATACTTGAAAGGCGAACGAAAGGTCGTTCGAACTCTTTTCTTTGGTTTTCTCCCTCTTCCTTTTCGTCCGTTCGAATATAGAAACACCATTACACGACGAATCATCCATATAGGACTTAACCACCGATACAATTCCATTCTCGCCAGACACGCTAGTCGGCTTCGTCATATTCATACCGGCACAGTCACGCATACAAACACAAGCAAATTCTCACCAGAAATATCAACGGCCTCTGTTTAATCTATCGCGGCCTCGAATTCAGACATGGCAATAATGAAGAGAAAGTTATCGAGCTTACAGATGGTGACATCTGTTTTATACCATTATTTTTCTACTTCAGCGTGGTAAGCTTTGAAGTGGTGAGTATTAAGTGTATCGGACATATAAGGCACCTGATTCCACTTGACCCAAACATGCATTTTATTGCATATCTCTTAAAGACATGGTTATAACTTTAGTAATCATTCTAGATGCTGTGACCGATTTTCGAGCCAAAGTCGTGTCATTACATGGCAATGAATAATCGTTTTGATATTGTCTCCAAGTCCTTTCTCGTGACACGTGAAAATGAAATTAAAGAGAAGCTGCACGGCGTGATGTACCAGCCAAAATTTTGCTAGCACAGCAAAGTTGTACTTATTTTTAAAACTGATTATAGGATTCATCAGTCTCGATGTTTATCACGTAAGATGGAGGAAATTTATAACAAGCTTCATAAAAAAAATATAGCCATGAATGCTGTGACCACTCGCTTTTCAGATTTACCGTTATTGATCAGGATAACAAAAGGATAGAATGATTCATGATGATGTATCATAACAGTAAATATGATAATTTGCTTCTGTCTCCAATGCGCCGATTACACATCCTGAAAGGCACAGGTGTAATTTTCGACGAAATGCATTTGCATGATACAGTGCACACTGTATAGAACTATTGTATGCAATTTATCATCATTTTAGGTCTTTTCTTGGTCGATCGTAACGAATTCATGACAAAGAAACCTTGAAAGCTGGATAGCCATTTTATCAACAGCATCTCTCACATTTTTGTCAACTAATTGATTTTTTTTATTATATCCTTTTCTGTCACTGGCATAGGCTCGGGAACAGGAGATGCAAGTGTACTCCCTAAAATTTTGGTGGTGGTGGTGGTGGTGGTGGTGGTGAGAGCAATGAAAACACTTTAAGCATCCTGGAAAACTGGATTTGCATCCCCTAAGCAAATTTCGTTCCAGCACTGAGTCACTGGGTTACTTCGACATCATAAATTACGGTCGATACCATTCAACAATGCGTCATTTTTGCATGGTGGACACTTCTTTATCCAATCATATACGACTTTTGGAAGGAATTACTTCTTGCAGTATTCCAGTGTTGTTGGAACTTTGCGATGCAGGTTAACGAACAAAAAATTAAACCAGTGTGATATTAACACGAATAGACATTATACAACATCTAAGAGGAGTGTTCTTTCTTGACAAACAAAATCGAATGGTCTATGATGAAGAGCTGCTATGTCTCGGATATCGTAACGAAAGTCATTTCCTCTGTTTGTCTGTCTGTTTCTCTCTCTCTCTCTCTCTCTCTCTTTCTCTCTCTCTCACTCTCTCTCTCTCTCTCACTCACTCACTCTCTCTCTCTCTCTCTCTCTCTCTTCAGTTGAGCAGGAGACCGGATGACCATCGTATCGACCATACCAGCATCTCACACGTTATCTAATCATTTAAAGAAAGATTTATAAGGTTATCAATATCTTTATACTAAAGGCGGCGAGCTGGCAGAAACGTTAGCACGCCAGGCGAAATGCTCAGCAGTATTTCGTCTGTCGCTACGTTAAGAGTTCAAATTCCGCTGAGGTCGACTTTGCCTTTCATCCTTTTGGGGTCGATTAAATAAGTACCAGTTATGCACTGGGGTCGATATAATCGACTGAATCCGTTTGTCTGTCTTTGTTTGTCCTATCTGTGTTTAGCCCCTTGTGGGCAATAAAAAATAAATATCTTTATACTGCAAACCACTTAAACAACATGTACCTACAAGACTGCGAAACTACTCCAGCGTTGTGTCCTGTAATAAGTACTAAGAGAAAAGATTTTCACCGGGTCGTTCAGGGCAGAAAGTCCTGCTACTATACATGTGACAGTAAAGGTCATTTAAAGACTTTCTGATCAAAGAGATGGAATACACACACACACACACTCGCACGCACACACACACGCGCGATAGATGTCAGCTTGTAAATGAGTATGACCATCACTGACAAATCAATATCTGTGCAAAATTTTGGGTCCAAATGGGGCTTGCGCAACACCTCATGAACCCTCTGCACCCAACTGATATGATCTAGAGACGAGCCGGGTCAAGCTACTTAATGCAAATGGGGGTCGCAGTCTCGGAAATGTGGAAATGGTATGATCTCAAGTCCAAGCAAAATATTCCCCAAAATGTCCTAAGCGACCTTTTTTCTAGAGACAGGCTTTAAGAAAAGCTGAGGGGTGCCTCAACTAATGCTCTTCCAGCATTCCTGACACTCCTGGAATTTAAATACATACATACATACATACATACATACATACATACATACATACATACATACATACATACATACATACATACATACATACATACATACATACATACATACATACATACATACATACATGCATGCATGCATGCATGCATGCATACATATATACATACATAACCAGCAACAACCAGCAGAGGCAGTTGTTCTTATGACACTACTGGGAGCAACTCAGGAAGCATCGAAGAAGATCGCCTTGTCCTCGGTTCCAAGATTCTACAAGGAAGTCAAGGAACTCAGTCCCATCATTCATAATAATGAAGAAGAGTTTGGAAGCTGGAAACAGAGGGAAGAGCTAAAAAGAACTGACGAAAATGCATAAGAGAAGCCCGATTCTGTCCCTCCCTCACGATGAATTGTACTTCTCAGTTCTCAGTTCTTCGAAAAAAAAGAAAAAAATCTTATAGAACTACAAAATGAACTGAAGAAAAAGGAAGCGAGTATTACAATGGACTCCGATTTTGTGGAATTTCCAGGTGACAGATAGCTAGCAATAACTAAAAATCTATAAACTGCAAATGTGCAAATTTGTATAAGATGGTGATTTCTTGCCAAGTCCGGCAGCAGAGATGTTTTCAGGGATCTCGGGTATTGTAATTTCGACGAGTTTTAGGAGGTCATTGTTATGAGGACTAATCATTTTCATGGTCTTTTGAAGTTAGATCATATATTATTTTAATTATTGTTGAATGTAGATTTATATTTAATTTTTATTTTTTATCAAATTTATACGTTTCATTGTATGATATACTTATCTATGTTCTCCTAATATATTCTATAACACCCGTTCTTTTACGTTTATTACATGCAAGCACGATTTTTTGAAGCTAATGATAAATAAAATATTGTTGTTATTAAGACGGCGAGCTGGCAGAATTGTTAGCAGAGTAACAAAGATACTTTACGTTTTGATCTCAAATACCACCGAGGTCGGCTTTACTTTTCATCCGTTCGGGGTCGATGAAACAAATACTAGTTGAGTGCTGAGGTCAATATAATCGACTACCCCTTTCTCAAGGCCTTGTGTCTATATTAGAAAGGATTATTGTGGTATGCTATGAAGAGTTACGCTTCATTAAGTAGGTGGGCGGGTGGATAGTGGACAAATGGCTAAGTGGGGTAAAATGAATAATTTCTGATTTATTTTCTCCTTACTTGTTAAAACCGTTACATTGCAAATATTGCAATCATTATTTTGTATTGTTGCATCATCTTTGGAAGTAAAAATTAGTCAGCATAGATGTTGTTGAAGCAGAATTTGAAACAGGTGCTTTTTATTTTTTAAGAAATTTTCCCTCAAATTCGACCCGATTGTAATTGACGTTGCTAATAAAATATCTGGATAATTTTTGGTGTTTAACAATGAAAATTCTTTTCTCTGTTGGATTCCAAGTCAATTTTTTTCCACGCTATTATCTAATTTTATAATTTCAATTAAAAAAAAAGAGAGAGAGAGAGATAGGAAGTCTTAAGTGGGGCAAAATGAGTAATGTTCAGTTGCAATAATTTTTTTATTTTAACTGCATGGTGCATAAATATAGCAGAACAAGAACCATTAAAGCAGATCGCGAGGAAGCTGTTGAGTATATATATTTTTTTGCATCTCTGATCTTTCTGAAATCTGAGGATGGATATTGATGTGTATGAAACTTTTTTTCAAATGTAATCCAAGAATATTGCAGTAGCAAATTTATCTTACTTTGTCTTACTCATTTTGTCCCATCTAATTTTTTTTTTACATGCTCAAAAAGAACTGAGATAATTTCCTGAAATAGTGTTCTGAATATGTTATAGTGTATTCAGGGCATTTAGAGAAGGTTATTTGCTTAGCAGATATAGTTTCTGTAAAGATTTTTTTTTTCTCAAAGTAAATATTACTCACCCAGAATAAATTTTCTTCCGGAATTACTTAATAAAAAAGATTTTTTTTTGTTCATTTTTATTAACTTTTAGAATACTTAACATCCATCCAATTTCACTTCTGTACAATCTATCTGAAAGTGATACTACTAATTTAAATTATTGCCAAAGGTTGAAAGTCTCAACATCTCAACATACTCTCCGTCATTTAAACTTCATTAGAATAATGTTATTCAACAGGACATTTGTAACAATACTTCGGGAAAGAATCATAAATCTTTCTGTAGTTATTCGTTCTTCATGGAACTTCCGAACGAACTTTCAAGAACAGTAAGATCGAGAATTTATAGATAAAACTTAGCTGCTTCGTAAGAACATGATGTCATTGCATACACAGAGAAGAGCAAACTAAACTAATTCTTTATAGTTTAATATTCTTTATTGTTTAATAATAATTAGTTTAGTTTGCTCTTCTCTCTGTATGCAATGATGTCATGTTCTTATGAATGCAAAGAAATTTTATTTAATAATTCTCGAGTTTCTTCCTCTTCAAAACAAATGAAATTAATGGATATTTCCATTTTTTCTCAAATGAATCATCAGTAGTTGCAGTTCATATTCTAATTGGTTTAGAAACATTTTCTTTGAATTTTCCCCTGGAATAATTGTCGCGGTGTTTTTCGAATTCATATGCAGTCGTGTCCTAACTTTTCGAGAAATCTCACTTTCGTTGTATCTGTTGATCATAGGATGTCTGCGGCGCTGGCGGTGGTATTGATGTGTAAGTTTGGACGACATATCTCCATTTAACAACTTCATGGTGACATATTTCATCACTGTTGTTTCTGTTGGATGATATAAGCGGCTTAATACGAGAAGCTGGCGTATAGTCAGTTCTTTTTTGAGACTTTCAACTGACTGGGGATGTTTTTTTACCAGAAGCCGTTCATAATGTTTGCGGTCTAGAACGAGTAATTCTACTTCGCCAGCTACTGTTGTTGTGTCCAGATGTTTACTGATGTCCTGTACTATTTCCAGGGAACCTATATAAGTGGGAGAGATAGAAAAGTGTAAAATAAAATATAATGATACATTACACACTAGCGTAAAGAAACTACTTAACCATTAGAAATTATTTAAAACGTACAAGAAAACCCATTTGTGTGTGTATGTGTGTGTGTGTGTGTGTGTGTGTGTGTGTGTGTGTGTGTGTGTGTGTGTGTGTGTGTGTGTGTGTGTGTAAAGAGATTTATGGGTGAATTAAACTGATTGTGATATCTTGAACTTCGTAATTTCCTATTTGACGTTCGTAAAATCGAATTTGTTTTCGTTTCAATTTCACTTCAACTCGATTAGCATATCTTGTGGACGCCCTGCTGCTCCTCGTTTCATTGCGAATCCCAACGAAATACTTACAGATCAACCGATGATTAATGGAAAGCGTACGATTATGATACTGGCTCAATCTTTGTCAGATTCAGCAGGTTTTATTGCTTGGTGTGCCCACCGTAGATTGTCGAAGAATGTTCACCTGTGCCCAGGGCGAAACTCTATCTAAAATAAGTCAAATTTTCCTCCCTTTTTGTTCACTGTTCGCAGAGTATATAACTCATATTTATGAAATGTTATATTGAAATAAACTTTTTGGATCACTATGATTTTACGAACGTCAAATAGAAAATTACCCTTCAAATATTTATTTTATAAGTTCTAGAGAATGAAATGCAAACTGATTCAAGTGTAAGCATGAATTCAGAGTATTGCATTTCCGAACTAGATATAAACTACATACACCTGGTATACAAAATCAGGCTCAAGCTGGAGACTAAAACAAACAGTTTGATCCATAAAATATCCACTATACTTGTTTTAATTATCCCATACATGTATTTTTTATATATTAGCTTCAGAGAATAAAGAAGTAATATAAGCTAAATTTGTCAACTTTAAACTTAACGATGCTTGTTTTCGGTGAAGATAGTAACAAAACTAAAGCAGCTTATGCATATCAAAGATTCTGATGGCATCGCTATAGAAACAGATACATTTACTCTCCTTGTTTACTGAGTCATGTCATAATTATTTTACCCACACTCTCCTCTTCGGGTTGAAACAAAATGGTCTTCGGTTAGAAGGAGCACAACTCTTTAATATCAGCTCTCAGAAAGAAAAAAAAAAGGAAAAGAATTTGTATTGAGTAGCTATCAACACATTCAAACTAGTCTTTGGCAAGCTAAAATGTAAGATTTACATAACACAAATGAGGTTAGTGTCAGATGAGGTTAGTGGTATGAAATTCTTTCATTCACTAAATACCAAGGGCAATGGAAAGGCTGCAACAACATAAATAGCTGTGCTCCAACATGACCAAACTTCAGTGGCTGGGAACCAGCAAATAAATATAAATGGATTTTTATTATTTTTTCTTCTTTTACTTATTTCAGTTGTTGGACTGCAGCCCTGCTGGGGAACCATTGCGTTTTTCATACATAATTATAGACACAACAATTTCGAAGATCTCACCAATGTGTTCGTTGGAACTAAGAAGTGATATTTTCTGCACTCTCGAACGTCGCTGTCTGTCGTGGTGGGTTGTCTTACCATTTGGTCTGTTTCTGAAGATATAATGTAGATACAATTAGGTGAGCGCACGCACTCAAACACGCGCGCGCGCACGGTTCGTAGATAAAATTAGTTGGAGTGCTGCTTCAGAAAATTTTTAGCCGTTGTTTTGATATTGTGTAAAAGGAAACAAACATATAAAATGATCTGATCCTACGAATCTTCTTTATCTATCTATCTACCTAAATACACACACACACACACACACACACACACAACTTAATCGGTTCGCGTTTTAGCTACTGCCGGCTAGTGTGTTTAATTTGTTCACTGAACACTGCCGCGAATTTCCCCCTGCATTTCAAAAATCCTTCATATATCACAGGGGAGGGGAATGCACCCTATTTTTCAAATCCTGGCAGCAACACTAAAGCTGGAAGCAGGATAATAATCTAATGCTACACTTTATTATATTCAAGAATATAAACACGTTTTTAAGCACAACATACGTGGAGTCAAAAAGAAGCACTACCTTTCACCAGCAAACCTGGGTCGGCACTGCGTGAACCACAGTGATCTTTCTCCCTAGCGTGAAGCTTCCTATTTCGGACATGTGAGCATGCGTACAACAGCCAAACACCGCGTTGCTGGAACTGTGAGGCGCACAGCTCTATACAATGATTTTCGTATTTTTTTCATAAACTAGGGGATGGTTACTGACATTAAGCTTAAGGATTATATAGAGTACAAGTATAAAGAAAGAATTAACGATAAAAGGACTCATTATATTGAATGTTATCGATAATATCGAGTGGAAATAAAGGGTGCTGTAGTTCCTCAGTGCCTATATACGAGCCGCCACTGACTGGGGCCTATAGTATCAAATCACAACCATAGATGAGAATTGGTCCGTTAGACATGCGAGGAACCCGGGCTTGCCGAATGTTGTATGCTAAGGTGCAGGATAAGCTTAAGTCCGCTAGGTACAATAATTATTATTAATAACAGAATGTTGAAAACAAGCCAGAATATCAGTGTGTTAGCGCAAACGTATGAAAAATTGCTTACGGTACGTCGACAGTTATGAGGAGATGTCGTATCATCTCATTTAACCTTGCATTACCTCCTTGCATTACCTACGCCTGATATATGTCTTACACAGGGCCGGCTCATGGTATCGACAATTCGGGCAGTCGGCCGAGGTGTCATGAGTGAGGGGGCGCCAAGGCGCCAAAGACAAGGAAATTTCCACGAGCGTCAGCTTGTACACGCCGAAGTTCAGCTTGTCCGGGGCGCTAGCAACCCTAGGGCCGGTCCTGGTTTTACATTATTCAATGACCATGTTACATTTAAGAAATATTATCTAAATGAAAATTCTCCTAGAAACATGAGAGGAATGTTAAACTTTCATCCGTCTACCAGCTATTTGTAATGAATGGACGACGACAAAACCATAGCGGTTGTGCACCACCCTGGTGGCCAATCGCAGTAACACTAAACATCATAACCAAAAATACAACTTTTACAATACTCCTGATGAAAATATAAACAACTATACAGTTGATCTGAAAGAAAATAAAATTGGAATCGGTACTCATATAACGTAGATTATCTATGATAAATTTATAGTGTTCTACTTTATAGGTTTTTGAAGAACCATAAATACTAGGAAGTTCTCTAATATGCAACTCACGAGGAGACCGTCTGCCTTGGAAATTTCGGCGAAAACAAATGCCATTGTTCTTGATAACAGCAATGCATTTGAATGCATCTGTTATAAGAATATATTTGTTAAATTGAAGTCGAAGGGCCAGAAGTTTACTATTAGACTGAACCATTGGAGTGTGCGCTGATCACGTGTTCTTTTTCCACTTTGGTGTTCCTGAAGGATCAATTGTGTTGCCCACACACTTTCTTCTGTACATTAACGATCTACTCAGTGTCATTTCTAACAATATTCACTTCTAGATATTTATGATGACTGTCGTAGACACAGATGTGGGTTTTGTAATTTCTTGCTGAACAACCTGCACAGATAATGTTTGTAGTGATAAAATGTTTGTGCTGTACATTTATTCACTGCCTCGTATCAAATCAACATTACCTGTGAAGGTGCGGGTTTGCCATACGTCAGATGTCGAAGTGGTCGTAGAGCAACGGGAAATGAGGTGCTTTGCTCAAAAGCACAATGCACCGCGCGGTCCAGGAATCGAACCCACTATCTCACAATCGTGAATGTAACACCCTAACAACTAGACAATGCGCCTTCACTATAGGAGTCTCACTTTCATATCTATGACTTCCACTGCGGTACTCCTCTCATATCCGTGGCCCCATTGGAATGCTGTTCGTATGTCAGTGACCTCCTCTGCATCTATGTCGATGATCTTTATTGGAGAATTGCCTACTTATCTGGGGTGATACTACTGCTACATAAGCAAACAAATCAGATGATATCCAAGACAAAGCAATAATACTGATAGGCAAAATATCACACAGTAATGCATAAAACTTCTTGCTCATGAACATACTATCTCCCCTCTCTGTTTCTTCTGCTGCAATAACATCCATTTATGTATTCATACTTAAATCCATAGATCTAGTCATACATACAACCACTTACATATATGCGTAAGTACATAAATCGATGTACTCATGTATACACTTAAAACACGCTCACATACATACATACATGCATACATGCATGCATGCATTCATACATACATACATGCATGCATGCATACATACATACATACATACATACATGCATGCATGCATACATACATACATACATACATACATACATACATACATACATACATGTCTGGACGCGAATGTGGTTAGAAAAATACACGAGAAAGAAAATATCTATGGACCATTGCGGAGTTTGCCAATCCAATACCCAAGATACACTTTCATCTTCATACCTTTTATTATTGGGACAACGGGATACATAGCAACCCATCTAGGGCAAAGTATGACTGGACTTGGAATTTGGGGTAGCGAATCAGATCCTTAATTTATATACTACAGATGATCACGATATCTGGCACTATAAAAATCTGCAAAGACCTTCTTAAGATTTAAAGGACGATGGTTAAAACAAGATACTTTCTTTCACAACCTTACTACCAAGTAGGTGACCGGTCAAAATTTACTCGAAATTAAAAAGACAAAGACATACATACATAAATACATACATACATACATACATACATACATACATACATACATACATACATACATACATACATACATACATACATACGTGCATACAGATATGTGTATCTTTGTATGTATATATGCACGGCCGGACCTAGGGTTGCTGGCGCTCCGGGCAAGCTGTACTTCGGAGTGTACAGGCTGACGGTCTTGGAAATGTCTTTGTTTTTGTCACACCCTCCTTGGCGCCACCTAGCCCATGGTGCCCCGGGCGACTGCTCGATTGCCGGTACCTTGAACCGGCCGTTTATGTATATGTACTTACATACTTATATTCACGCAACATATGTGACTAATCAGTTGATATCTAAATTCAATGAAAAAATTCTGTTTCTAGGCTAGAAACAGTTTTTCTCCATTGCTAAGGAATAAAAAAAATAAAACCAGGAAACGCGCGCACACACAATCACATACATTCATACAAACATGTGAGCATGTTTGTATTGTGTATGTGTGTGTGTGTGTGTGTGTGTGTGTGTGTGTGCGTGTGTGTGCACGGTGCTACCGAAACCTTATGGTAAAGCAACCTTGAACACTATTTTATAAAAAGATCGCCATATGTTGAAATGACGTCATACTGAGTTTATAAATATTGAAGAGGAAAAATATAAGTAGCAAATAAAAATAGTTTAGAAATCTATTAATAGTACACACTACCAACTCATAACAATATATTTCACACTCTTTCATTAATTCAGTTAAACTCACAATTTTAATCATCACGCAAACTGACAGAATAGGAACCACTTGAAAAACTAACACTCAGCTTTTATTTGACTGACTTTTGTTTGAACAACTTCATATATCTTCAATCCGCCACCACACTCCTACATACACCCATACAAGCTAATATAAAACACTACCTGCATCAAAGCTCAAGAAAAAATAGAAAGGATCAAAGGTCCTTCCCGAGCTCATAAGGCCAGTTTCCCAGATACTGAGGTGTATATCTTCTCCACCTGGACGGGACACCAGTCCGTCGCAGAGTGGACTGGAGCAATGTGAAATGAAAAGTTTTGATCAAAAACATAGCCCGGTCCAGGAATCGAAACCACAATCTTACGAACATGAGAGCAACAACCTAATTATTAAGCTACGTGCATCTATTACTGCCTATATATTAACTACAGTTACCGAAAATCCATCCATTACTACGCGCGCGTGCACACACGCACGCACATTCCCTCGCACACATACACACACACACCATATTCCTCTGAGTCTATTCCACTTCCTAAGTCTATACCACTTCCATGATTTTATTTTTAATAATTTCACGCTCTGATATTTCCCACCTCAAATGAAACTACTACCGGTCATCGTGAGTCCTTGAAACTAGATACCATGAGGGGTTGCAACTGTTAAAAATCTCTGCTGTCCCCCATCAACATCGTTAAGGGGCAAAAAAATAGTGTCTAGACTATCGGAAGTAATCAGTGACTCTATGCAACAATGTCATCACTGATGAATGTCATTCGCCTTTTTTCTCATTTTAGAGCAACTTTATGTATAGAGACAGGTCAAAGAAGCCCTGAATCCTGACTGCTTGACTCTTACCATGAAGCATAGTGGTGGCTCTGTGATAATTTGGCCAGCTATATCACGGAATTCTCTTACCTCTTTATTTATTCTACATGGCACAGTTAACGCCAAGTATTATCTAAATATTTTGGATGATTATGTCCATCCTATAGCACAAATACTGTTCCCTGATTATAGCGCAATCTTCCTGAACAATACTGCTCCAAGTCGCATGACTAATGTTATTTAAAACTGGTATGAAAAATATAAAAAGTGAAGTAGACCACTTAGGTTGGTCTTCACAATCACTGGATCTCAATATAATCAAACATTTATGGTGCATTTTGGAGCAGCAAGTGAAGAGACGCTCCCTTCCGCTATCGTCGCAGAAAGATCTAAAACAGATTTTAGTTAAAGAAAGGCTCAATATTCACCCAACAATACTTCAGAACTTCTTCGAGTCAATTCCTCGACATATCAAAAACTGTGGTTGATGCTGTAGGTGACCCAACTCCATAGTAAATAAGTTAGCAAGGTGTTTCCATTTTGTGCAACCGCTGTATACACACTCGCGCGCGCGCACACACACGTACATACACATATGTGCGCACACACGCACACACGATTTTACTAACGTCGAAAACTACTTCACAAACTGTTACACACACACACACACACATATATATATATAAGACGGGCTTCTTTCAATTTCCGTCTACCAAATCCACTCACAAGGGTTTGGTCAACCCAAGGCTATAGTAGAAGACACTTGCACAAGGTGCCGCGCAGTGGGACTGAACCCGGAACCATGTAAGAACCAAGCTTCTTACTACACAGTCACGACTTTTTATTAAAACCGAAGCTGGGTGTTTGGCTCATGATCTGAGTTTCATGCACTGCGATCTTCAGGCGAAACATTATGCTCTAAAACAAGTATTGAGCACTCCTTTCTTACTCATTTGACATTAAACAACGCGTGTACGTATAAATACTTAAATGCATAGATAGATAGATAGACAGATAGATAGATAGATAGATAGATAGATAGATAGATAGATAGATAGATAGATAGATAGATAGATAGATATGTGTGTGTGTGTGTGTGTGTGTGTGTACACATGTTTATATGAATAAATATATGTGCATGTATTATGTGCATACCTATTTACATACACACACACTCATATATACATGAATGTGGTGTGTAGATGTGTGGATTTATATAGTTGTGTGTGTGCGCGTGTGCATATGAGGGAGAATGTGTGGTCGCTGGTATCTGTATTATCTGTATGAATATCAGATGTACATATAGTTAACTATATGTATGTATGTATTTATGTATGCATGCATGTATGTACGTACGTACGTACGTACGCATGTGTGTATATCTGCTTGTGTTTAGCTTGTGGTGAATTGTGTATGCCTGACCATTCATTTATCATTAACTTTGAAAGCAGACTTAAGGGATGCCTGTGTAGACTTGCTTTAAAGTAGGCGATAGATAACGAGACCGAAGCAGTGAGATAAGAACAAGTTGCAGACAAGTAAACAGATTTAAGTCACTCTTTATCAGATTGTCAATTTATCCCGCAATTATTTCTTCACTTATATCTTACGTTGATATTAGTTCGGCAAAATTCGATTCTATTTCTGTCCATAACTCCGGTTGTTGAGATTTATGAAGCGATAAATCCATTGAAACTTCCACTTCGCCTCTGAAAATAAAGTTAGATAAATAAATTATGATATTTTCTGTTTGTTTGCTTGCGTCTTAGTTTAAGCCTGAAATCAGCCTTTATTATTGATAAAATCAATCAACAGAATCCTAATCGTAACCATCTCGCCTTTACATTTTAATTTCTTCGTGTTAAATATATCTAGGATTACATTGTTTAACGTGTCTTTCATTCTCTCCCATTTTTAAAGATGATAATTTGTGATTTGAAGGATATTTGGCTGCTGTTTCCAGCCGTCGGATTTGCTCTCACTGCACGGTATTTAAGACAAATGCATTTTCTACTATGCTATGCTATGTCACTGGCACTTAATTCCATGAAGTCGTAGGGGCGTCGTCGAAACGTACGGCATGGCTTAGGTATTTTAGAATTAGTGGAGTTTGTCCCCCTCATGATCTAATCACAATCGACTTCTTCCAGAAGAAGAGAAAGAGACAGACTCTCCGAAAGAAAGAATTAGAGAAAGAGAAGAATCAATCCCATTCAAGATTGGTATTTTATTTATCGATCCCTAAATTAAGAAAGAGCAAAATGCGTCAGTTAATGCATTAATCACTGTTCGCTATGTATCAGAGATGACAGGTTTCGTCTAGGCATGTAACAGCAGGATACGTCATTGATAGTCCCAAGAAGGGCGAAACGCGTCTGGCATTCCTGTGAATCACTGCTGGGATGATGTTTGTCTATTTCCGATATATATTGTATTTTTAACACACCCAATTTATAAAGAGATCTTCTTTCATATAAACCCCACAGCATCATACCTGTCAATGATGTATATACATTAAGTATGATATGGCTATTTTAATTTAATGCTGTTCAATTGCGTGCACCTAGTTCCACTTATATTCCTGAGGTTAAAGCCATTGTTTGGTGCAAATCTTCGAATCTTAGCCAGGGAAACAGTCTCAAAATTGAAATTTCGGCGAGGCCGAGAGTTAGAGTTACGTCTACATATTAGGTATATGTAACGAGTCTATATAGTCTGTATATATAGTCTATCTCTACAGAGATAAACAGAGTATACACGAAAACGTAGACGCGCAAACGTCGACCTGCTAAGAATTGAAGCCAAATCAATCTCAAATCACATTATACCGTCATCAAAATGGTACATCACATTATCTTGTTTTAGATCAGCGGTTCTCAACTTTTTTATGCATCACGAACAGGTTTCATGCAATACTGTTTTTTTTTTTTTTTTTTGCGGACCAGGGGATCATACGTATGACAAAATTCAATAGAGTGCATAATATACGGAGTGAGCGTATGCTTTTGATCACTAAAACAAATCATTTGTGCAGGTTGTCCAGCAAAAACTGAACACTGATGCATTCTCTTCGACGGGAGATTCCATTACATTATTTGATTATTACATATATAATACATTATATATATAATACATTATTATGTATAATAATTATTATATATACAGCATAGTGCATATATAATGCATAGGCACCCAGCAGACTGCAATAATCAATAAAATAGAAATAAAAAGTATTATTTCTGTGTGGGCCTGTGGTTGGGGCTTCTGTGTTAGATATACCATGTCTGAAAAAAGAACTGGATGGTCACCTTCCATTATGGATTTGCTCGATCAGGGTTATAGTCTTAGAGTGGTGGTGCTAATCTATCGCTTGCTTCAACACCACTTAACACCAGGAGATCCGTGTTTAGATGCCTTTAGCGGAGTCTACTCGGTTGCAAGCATTCAAGTTAGGTCTCCTGTCTTGATATTCTCTTCCTTTTCCTTCCACATTTCTCGGAGGCTCTGAAGAAGTGTCATGGACGCTCCTTTCCAACTTCACAAAATCCTCAACAACAACAACATCTACTACTGCTGCTGAAATCATATGTATCTGGTTAATAGGTAGTCTGTTGAGTCTGAGAAAGACGATTACGCAATTTCTTTGCTGAAAAACCGACACAGACGACTAGTTTATAGTGACAAAATGTTTGTGCTGTACACTAGCTCAATCCCTTCCCATCAAATCGACATTGCTTGTATAGATACACCGTGTGGCACGTCAGATCTGTCAGTGATCGCAAAGCAACGTGAAATGAAATGTTTTGCACAAGACCACACACAACGTACCTCCGGGGTTCGAATATACGATCTTGCGGTCGTGAGTGCAACACCTTAACCACTAAGACACGCACCTTTATATTCAAACGGGGAAGAAACACACTCATACTGGAAATAATGCTATCCTTTCCATATGGATTGCTTACTGGGTCAGTTGACGCATCCCAGTTAATTGCCTTGTCAGAAGAACAACTCAACCAGTTGCAGTGACTTGAGAATAAGTCAGTTAAATATAAAACATTCCTGATACGAAGTCGTGACCCAGTAATTAGTTCAGTCGGCCATTGTATGCCTATTAAACTACAGAAAAATAATTGCTAAACAACATAAGCTATAAAGTACTTACTTTAATATGAAATATATGTTTTGAACGGGTTGCCCCTGTCTGGCAATAACTGCTCCAAACTGATATGATTCCTTCCGTAGAGAGATAACCAGTTGTTTACGATGTTTGGGTGACCATTCTTTGAAAATAGGATTTCTTAAGACAAATTGTGTTTTTTCTTGCCATTCTAAATTGAGTACTTCTCGTACAGTACGGTTATAAAGGAGTCGATTCAGAACAAGAAGATCGCATTCTTCATCTGCCAATACTGACGCCGTTCGTGTACAGTCACGTATCAATGCCACATCACCAAACACAAATCCTTCTTCTGTGAACCAGAAAAACAAAGACCGATGTTTATTCAATTACAAATCAGTGTACTTCAGCTAACTGTTATACGTGGTCTGATTAATAAGTATACGGACTGTAGCCATAGTAACGAAGCTAAAGCCTGCAGATTGAAGCTACCTGGCACAGATTGACCTTGAATTCTGCTGTGCATGCGCACTAAGTTTTAACTTTCTAGCTCACTTCCGATGTTTACAGCAGTGCTTGGAAGGAAGGTGTGTAGCGTATGATCGTCGCATTGAAGATAACAGAGAAAGTTGAGCAGGGAGTCTGCATCAAATTTTGCCAAAAGCTTGGCAATACCTGATCAGAGGCCTACGCAAAGTTTTCAAAAAATTTTCATCGTTCTCGACACAATCAAGGAGATGTACAACTGAAACCCGAGTGTCTTTTTGGTCAGCTGAAAGCAGTTTTGACACAAACTTGGCATACACGCGTCTCATACTTAAATCTTCAGTGATAATGGACTGAACTGAACTGTATCTAATCTGCACATTCTCCGATGACTTACGGATGATGATTCGACGATTTTCCCTCACAGCTACACGCATATCTGCAATGTTTTTCTCAGTTCTGCTGGTTGCGGATCTCCCAGAACGTTCGTCAATAGCGACATTTTTTGGCAATCTTGGAAACGTCTGAACCACTCGTACACTTGTATGCGGCTCATACACTCCTCTCCATACACTTTCTGCAATTTTGTGAAGGCCTCTGAGCAGGTATCACCATGACAACTTTCTCTGTCATGGTCAACGCGACGATCACACGCTGCACACCTTCCTTCCAAGCACTGCTGTAAACATCGGAAGTGAGTTAGAACGTTAAAACTTAGTGAGCATACACAGCAGAGTTCAAGGTCAGTCTGCGCCATGTGTCTTCACTCTGCGCGCTTTAGCTTCGTTACTATGGCAACAATCCAGATATTTATTGATTATACCTCGTATATTCTATAAAAGAAACATAAAACTTATGACAACATAAAACTTTTGACAATTGGTAGCTAGCAAACCATTTCTTTCAACAGAAAATCTCGAAGTCATCGTCGTCATCGTCCTCGTCCTCCTCCTCCTATTCCTCCGCCTCATCATCATCAGTCATTGTCATCATCATCATCATCATCTAGACATTTATATTTTTCCAGAAAATGAAGGGTAACGATACATGTTAAGTATATGCTGAGTATATATTTAACAGAAAACCATAATAATATTATAACATTTATCGACATAATGAATTATTTAGCCGCATGAGCACAAAAGAAGAAACGATCCGATTGCGGGACCTCCAAGACTGTGACAGCTAGTGATTTAAGGAATATTGACTGCAAGTTACGTGGGATACCTGGACGAACAAGCAAAGCCAATTTCACCGCCTCCGGACTTTCTCATGTACCGAAAACCACCAGAAATCGCATCCTCGGGACGAAGTAAACGATTACCCCCCCTCCCTCAAAATTGCAAGCCCTGTACCTATAGTAGAAAGAAATGTATAGATGTATGGTCAAATACTTAAGACGTTTGCTTCTCAGTGAGGTACCACTGCCCAGTACCTTGTGCAAACGTCTTCTACCATACCCCCCGAGTCGACCTAAGCGTTGTAAGTGAAATTGCGCTGACAGAAACTGGGCGAATGCCTATCGGATGGACTGCACTAGCATATCAAAAGACCAGCCTTGTTATAAACAGTCACACTAATTCTGCTTATAGGTTACATCACGTAAAATACTCTGCCACATACATAAGGAGATAATTTGATTACACTCTGTAACAGGATCTTTTGTTCTTAGGTAGCAACTGTTATTACCTATTTGCTTACTCCTAGAAACTATGAAAAATTGTTAATATTTCCTTCAAACTTTGCTTTTCTTACATTTATTCAAACTCCAAAGAATCATTCTCAACACATGGCTATGATGCACTCTCATTACTCTTGCTCGTGATCAGTGATGCACATATTGTCAGTCACAAAGGAACATGCTCAAGTGATTATGGTCAAGCAACTGACAAGCAAATCTGAGGTATTGAGCAGAATATTTGCTATAATGATATTTCTGCTTCAGCAACTCAGCGCTGAATCTGTCTGAAATGTAATGGAAAAGAGGTCAGTTTCAAAACCTTGATGTCCAGGTCACAAAAACAAAGTTTGAAGGGAATAGTAGTCATTTCCTTTGATATCTTGGTAGAAGCAAATAGAAAATAACACTTACTGACCAAAGACAAAAAAAAATGTTACACAGTATTTTTCACTCATTCATTCATCAAAAAAAAAAACTATAGTTTTGAGGATGAAATAACTTAGAAATTTCTAAAAATATTTGAAGTTAAATGGTTGACATCAGTCTAACTTTGTAAGACTCGAAGCAATGTACGGCCGACAAAATGGTATAAAATAGAGAACTAGATCGCCAAATCATAGTAAATAATTAGTATGGCAATGTTGTGTTAGAATCTTTGACTTTCAGATATCTTGATTTATTTTTCTATTCTCCATCAGCTGCGACGTGGTGATAACTCATTCTATAAATGTCGTAGTTGAGATTTTGTAGATATGAAATCACGGTAAATAATAGTGATTTTATATATACGCCACCTGTAGCTTATCGTTGTTCTCCTACTAGTAAATCCTGTTGACAGTGTGTTAAAGTTGACAGAAAATAATAATAATAATAATAATAATAATAATAATAATAATAATAATAATAATAATAATAATAATAAGAAGAAGAAGAAGAAGAAGAAGAAGAAGAAGAAGAATCGTTTCTACTATAGGCACAAGGCCTGAAAACTTGGGGAAGGAGATGAATAGATTACTCTCAACTGGTACTTATTTTATTAACCCGAAAGGATGAGAGGCAAAGTCGACCTCGCAGGTGTTATTCAAATCTTTATATTTCCGACATATGTTTCGAAGAAAACATTGATATTATTCTGGAGGGATTAAAATGATGTAAAACAATGCTATCATCTTGTCGGGTGAAAAAAAAGAGAGACAAAACACATCAATAAGCCATTTTAACTGAAAGTGATTACGCTGGCAAGTTATTATTTTTTTAAAACTGTTAATAGATTTAATGTCAAAGGCAATTTAGAGAAAGAGAAGGAGGAGAAAAAAAGAAATTATCAGGAAATGAAGAGTGGAGAAATATAGTGCGATAGATGAATGGGAATAAAGTTTGAAAACGTGGAAATATATATAGTAAATTTTATTCCCATTCATCTACCGCTCTATATTTTTCCGCTCTTAATTTTCTGTTAATTTCTTTCTTTCTCTTCCTTCTCTTTCTCTAACTTGACTTTGACGTTAAATCTATCAACTGTTTTTTAAAAAATAACTTGCCAGCGTTCCCCTTCATCATATACGCGGTAATCACATTCGGTTAAAGTGGTCTATTTATTTCTTTTCCTGACGAGGTGATTGCATTGCTTTACATCATTTTATTCCCTCCGGAATAATATCAGTGTTTTCTTCGGAACATATATCGGAAGTACAAAGATTTGAATAACAGCTGCGTTTAACTCCATTTCTTAATTTATCAATGTTAACAAAAACATTTCACTAAACCCTGGACTTTCTACCATTATAAGTAGGCTGTAATATCCTTGGCACTTATGTTAATTTTTGGTACCCTGTAACCGTTTATCTATTTTTTACGTGTTATTTGTACACATTGAAAAAATACACTCACACTCACACACACACACACATATATATGCATGTATATGTATGTATGTATGTATGTATGTATGTATGTATGTATGTATGTATGTATGTATGTATGCATGTATGTATGCGTGGTCTGATCAATAAATATCGCACTGTTTCCATAGAAAAAGCACGCAGAGTGAAGCCGCTTGGCACAGATTGGCCTTGAACTCTGTTGTGCACACGCAGTAAGTTTTAATGTTCTAGCTCACTTCCGCTGTTTACAGCCGTGCTTGGAAGGAAGGTGTGTAGTATGTGATCGTCGCATTGACCATGACAGAGAAAGTAGAGCAGAGAATTTGCATCAAATTTTGCCAAAATCTTGGCAAAAAAAAGCAGCAGGTTTCCTTGCAAACTGTTTTTAACATTTTCTTATTTTTATGAAAGAATGTATATATGTATTGTAATATTTGGTGACAACCAGTACTTAACACAACAAAGTTTTTACATTTTACTTTTGACAATCTTTTTCTAAAACAGTCAAACCGGTCTTTTAAAATTGCATTTCCAAACCTTCTTTCATATATATATATATATTATATATATATATATATATATATATATATATATATATTATATATATATATATATATATATATATATATATATTATATATATATATACATACATACATATTGGTAATATATATATGTATGTATGTATGTATATATATATATATATTATATATATATATATATATATATATATATATATATAGGTATGTGTGTATGCACACAAACATGCACACTCACACACACAAACACACTCACACACAAACACACACAAGTAATAATTAAAATAATTTATTATGCACTTTATTGTGTTTTTCAATGAGCGGCGCGTGATATTCAGGTCGGTGGAAAAAATTGGTTTACATGAAATTTGTCCGCAGCGGGGGAAGAAAATGTTTGGGAACCGCCGTCATATGATCACTTCAGTTATAAGAAAGTTATCGTGTTAAAATCCAAACTCACATACTCCCCACTCCTGTTTTGTTATTTATTACTCTACGTACTTCTCATTTAAATTATTTATTGCATTATATTATGACGAATACATATTTGATCCTGTCGTTTTACGAACATAAAACATGGTGAACATGGCAATACAAGCATAAAGTTGTAACCTGCAGTTTGAGTTGAGTTCATGTGAAATTGATAGTTTATCCTTCCTTCGGCACTTTTGAGAAAGTAAAAGGAGAAAGTGACACACGACTTGGAAGTAAACTAGATTGAGGGGTAGAATGAAGGCAATGCACAAAGGAAAGAAGAAAGAGGAGAAAGTAAACAAAGATAGAAAATTAAATAAATGAAAACAGAAATAAAGAGAAGAGCAAAGTAGAACACGACAAAGGGGCTATTGCTTAATTGACAAAGACTGGATGATTTAATTAACCCTAAATTAATGACCTACGACAAAAATGCATTTCGTTTTGTCAGATGAAAAAAAAATGCAGGTAGACAATATTAGATGACTCGTTTGTCTTAGCTAAAGTTTTTGGCAGAATCTTATAATTATCTAGTGTCTTAGGAGGGTCATTACGCCAATAATAATAACACACGCACTGGTTCAATATAACTTCTTCACTGTTAGTCAATTAGTTAATTATTTAACAAACTAACTAATCGATCGTATGATTAACGTGCTGGAGGCGCAATGGCCCAGTGGTTAGGACAGCGGACTCGCGGTCGTAGGATCGCGGTTTCGATTCCCAGACCGGGCATTATGAGTGTTTATTGAGCGAAAACACCTAAAGCTCCACGACGCTCCGGCAGGTGGTGGTGAACTCTGCTGTACTCTTTCACCACAACTTTCTCTCATTCTCTCTTCCTGTTTCTGTTGTACCTGTATTTCAAAGGGCCAGCCTTGTCACACTCTGTGTCACGCTGAATCTCCCCGAGAACTACGTTAAGGGTGCACGTGTCTGTGGAGTGTTCAGCCACTTGCACGTTAATAAATGAGCTGCGACATCACTGGTGCCAAGCTGTATCGGCCTTTGTCTTTCCCTTGGATAACATCGGTGGTGTGGAGAGAGGAGGCTGGTATGCGTGGGCGACTGCTGGTCTTCCATAAACAACCTTGCCCAGACTTGTGCCTCGGAGGTTAACTTTCTAGGTGCAATTCCATGGTCATTCATGACCGAAGGGGGTCACAACAAAAACTATCAATCGGTTGTTTGTTAGTCAAATGTTCTTTCGTCGCTATTCGCGACTTTTCTGAGTATCAGAGCAGACCTTGGAGCAAGAGAACAAGTCACTGAGAAGGTTGTGAATAGCAACTAAAGGACTGACTTTCAGCTATGTTTTCTGCTCTGAAAACTTTTTATTTGTTTACATGTAATACACTCATTTCCATGATAACTCAATACCGCGATGACTCAATTCTGCGACAATTCATTTCCGCGACGACTCATTCTGCGAAAGCAACTAATCCATGTGCATATATTTTTATAATGTTCTCTTTTTTTTTTTAGTGTATTCTCTCTGACCACATGTTCATTTTTCATGCACACGGGTTGTACACTCCTTTCGATTACATGTTTTTTTTTTCTCGCTACATGTTTTCTTGTAAATATTTTTAATGTTTCGCAGCTCGGTTAAACTTTACTGTACTATTCAACGTTCATACGCACATGCTTGTATGCCTGCACCCAGCTACATACACGCACCTCAGTATTGTGCCTTAAATGCCTTGTTTCATCATGTCTGTACCTGCTCAGCTCCTTTACCTGACTCTTCACACATCGGATGTCTCATCATGCTCTCTGCGCCCTTCTTTTCAGACATAATTTGCCTCTGTAAGATTACAGGTCGGTCATGGTAGACAAAGAGAAAGTTTGCCTGTCTCTCTCAATGCGCCAGCATGCTATGCTTCGTAGTTCTTGCTTAAACACAGCAAATGCCCACAACCACAACCCCAGGCTCATTTCGACCCTGCACTTCTTTCAAGACATTTCTCACTGCATGCACACCTGCCTGAAAACTTTCACCTCATATCATGGATTGAGAATGCACTCACTCACTCGCCTCAGCTCCATTCGCAGCTGCACAATTCTGTCGCTCATGTATATGCAACTCATGCACACGCTCATTCAACGCTGCCCCAGTGATGCACTGACTCCACAATTTGCATGTAAAGCGACACTGAACTATTCGGACTCGCTCGAATAGGTACCTGTCCCGAATACGACCACATGATTCTCTCTCCTGAAATTTACGATTTTTCTCGGCTTTGCATCACATTCATCTGCAACAAAATGCTTCATACTTTTCACAACTCTTAATGTTCTTTTCACATTTTTGCACAGTGTACATTCCTACAGTTGTTTTCATTCATGGCTGTTCTGAAATGAAAACACTGTATATTTTGTACCATTACGTATTCACTCCAATCTCGCACACGTCCTGTATATTTGTAAACATGCACTCTCTTGGCCTTCTCTACACGCATTTTCCTTTAACTCTCTTTCCCTAGATCGTCGGGTTTTTTTTTTTTTTTTGGTTTTAGAAATTCTCTACGGAGAGTAGACTAGTGCAGCTGAAGGTTCGAAAACGAATCTACACACCTGTTGCTTGTCAGACGAAAATCTGATGCTTCGTGTTTTATCTCTATGCTAGGAGATTAATGAGAAACACCTGACATCCGAAGACGCTCGGTGGTCGTGGAAAGGTCAATCAATTGTTTTCGGTTTGGCCTACTTCTTAGCCGAACTTTATATAACCGATTGAAGGATTTGCTTCTTTCTCTTTGGATTTCAACCGACTAACTGAGAATATGGAATCTCTGTCTGCCTGTCTGTTTGCCCGTCTGTCTCTATCCCCCCTCTCTCTCTCTCTCTCTCTCTCTCTCTCTCTCTCTCTCTCTCTCTGTTTCTCTATCTGTGTGTCTCTTTGTCTTCAGTTTTCATCTGGCTAACCGAAAGCATCGGCCGAATGGAAAGGGACAACGCAATTCTTATCCTTTTTCCTCGCTGTCAGCAACCGTTAACTTGGCTTCCACACACAGTTTTCAACACACACTAAGAGCGCGTGAGCAACAACATTGATTGTCACCAAAACTATTACGGCTATGTTTGTTATACTGACTACTTCTGCAGGCAAATAAAATCTGCGAATATTATACTTTTCTCTTCGATGTTGTTATTACGCTGTCTCATCCTACTTTCGACCATCCACATATAGTGACCCCGACGCAGAACAAGAATTTCCATTTCTACATCAAGTAACTTTTCATCTGTACGCTACAATTAGTAACTCCGACGTGAGAACCACATACGCCCATTACATATTCTTTCTGTTCTTTAATGTCAATAAATTTGTTATAATGTATTTTAATCCCTTTATTTTCTTTGGCCTAGAGTTTTTAGGAATAATAGTCATTGCCCATCCAGCCCCCAGAATCAAAAGAGTTTGACACCTCTAACTATAACAGTTTCTTTTTTCTAATATGTTTCCCACACTCCTTCCAATCTTTTACATTCGCAAACGTTCATATTAATGTGCACATGCGCATACTGATACACATCCTCGTGTTTAGGATATTACTCATCCGTCGTCCACATTTTGTTTTACTACTCTGGGCTTTGACCTCCTATTAACACTCTTTACACTTGGCTATTTTCCTCTCTACTAATTCTTCTCGCGAATCTGTTTCCTCATCCACATAAACTTCAAAATTACTCTCTCAGTACTACTACAACCATTAAAACAAATCCTCCTTTTACCGAAAAGTATTACTCAAAACGTCAGTCTATTTGTCTACAATGATTTATTGCATTTGAATAAAAGTAAACATTGATCTCATTATCACACATCAATGAGGCCTTTAAAAGTTTATTGGCATTTCCCGTTGGACTCCAGACTAACAGATAAAATATGTTGCAAATAGATATCTATAATTCTTTGTCGACGTTACAGACATTCACACAGATTCAAGACATTAAACATCCCAAAATAAAGAGCATAATAAAACTTACGCTGGGAAAAAATATGTTGTCCGAAAAGATTTCTTTCTGGCTTAGGTTTTGAACAAATTCGATCAAGATATTGACAAACGTTTTCTTCCATTTCTGGCAGTATATAAATAGATACTGACCCTTTGAGTGTTGCATACATCCTAGAATAAAAAAGAATATCATGTGAAAGAAATGTATTTGTTGATAATTGTCTACCATCATACAAAAACTATCAAAACGTTATCAACTTGGAATAGTTAGACATAGAAAGCATACGACAAATTAACTAACATTTAGAACTACTTTTTCAAAAGTGATTAAATATCTATTTCTTTACTACCCACAAGGGGCTAAACACAGAGAGGACAAACAAGGACAGACAAACGGATTAAGTCGATTATATCGACCCCAGTGTGTAACTGGTACTTATTTAATCGACCCCGAAAGGATAAAAGGCAAAGTCTACTTCGGCGGAACGTAACTCAGAACGTAACGGCAGACGAAATACGGTTACGCATTTTGCCCGGCATGCTAACGTTTCTGCCAGCTCCGACGTGTCAGGTGATGCCCATGGGGTTTCTTGGCTGTTCCAACGCCTTAGCCTCGCCACCGCCCATGGTTATGTCGCAAGCGTGTTGGTTTGTTTCGGTAGGTTCCGTTGAACTTTGTGGCGTGCGACCAATTGAGGCACTTAGTGTTGAATTGATGTTATTTCTTTCTTTTTCTTTCTTTCTTCTTTTTTTCTCTTTTTCTTTTTTTTTTTCGCCCATGTTTGTGTTTTCTTCGGTTTTAGATTTGTATTTTTATGTAGGTTTGTATTGTATGTGTCATATAAAATATAAAATAGAGAAATTTCGTTTTTGGATTGGCATAATGACCCTCCTAAGATAAAGGAACAATAAAGGCACAATTATTTTTAATAGATATATAGATTTTTTTTTAAATGCTAACATTATTGGAGTATTTTGACCAAATGCAACTCTAGGCTAGATGAAAGAAGCCATGGTATTCATGCTTTTCTCAGTATTTGAAATTAAATAGCTTGAACAGAGCGTTCACTGACTGCTGTATAAAATTAGTTTTCCAGAAGAGGGAGAATGAGATGGGAACTAACAACGTTCATATAATTTCCAAATTCATCAACGGAATAAGTGATGTGAAATGGCTCATTTCAGAGATTAAAGCATTGTTAAAAAATCAACTTGTAGAGAACACACCTCATGCTATACGACCCTAATATTGATTCTTTAGACAAACAAGATAAGTTTTTTTTTGTTTTTGTTAAAACGAGATATTTTCGAGTTACCTCACTGGTATATTTTTAACACCGAGAGTAATGAACGACAAAGTTAACCACAGCTATTTAACTGCACTGTGCTAACTTCCAGTAGAGATCAGACTTAACTCAGGTGCTGTGATGCAATTATTTTCCACTCGTTGGTTGCAGTATTCGTCACGATCTTTATTAATGAAATGTCGAGCAAAAACAACTAGAATAAATACCGGAAGCAGTGCCTGTATCACGAATTATATGTATATCAGTTTATTAGAGTCTATTGTACCTTCAATCATTTTATGTTGCTTAGCTGGGCAATTAAAACTCAATTGGTTTTCAGTTTACTTTAGCTAATAAATAGAAACTAATTCTTAAGAAACTTAACCTGTGATAGTCTAATATGTCATCCAGGTACTGTGAAGCAATTTTTTTCTACATCAAACCATTAGCTTCCTTTATTCTCACCTGCTCCATTCTCCGAGTTTGCGGGACGAGGGAATACTTAAATATATGCTTAGAAACAAGATATAAAGTGAGAACACTTCAACACAGATATTAAACAGATTATCCACTCACTACTGAGATTTCACATATGAGTGAGAAATTTGAAAAAAAAAAATAAGCATCAAGTAGGACAATGTCGTGAAAATCGAGATAAATTGCTGATATAATTTGGTGGGTTACCCAGAAACTAAATGTCTTATAACCTTGATGCTTGATATCAAAGCAAGGATTTCAATAGTACTGGTGAGAAACCAGGTAATTAATTCCAAATGAAAACATTAATAATGTATAGTGTCTTTCCCTGGCGTCAAGTTGAGTGCCTTTTTGTAGTTTTTTCTCAGATATATGTGTGTGTATGTATGTATGTATGTATGTATGTATGTATGTATGTATGTATGTATGTATGTATGTATGTATGAATGTATGTATGTTGTATGTATGTATGTATGTATGTATGTATGTATGTATGTATGTATAAAATATAACTATCTGAGTTACCCTTTTATTTTTGTTGATTTTGAAGTAAAACATTTGATGATGAAAAGATACTCAATTAGTTTGATCTCGGTCTGTTGCTGGTTGCTGACTTTTATCGGCTTCGCGAAGTAAAGAAAAATAAAATCGACTTCAACATAGATTTGAAGTAAGAACTATGAGGCATTGAACTAGATACTAAAGCCATCTACATTCAACTATCTATTGTCTGTCAATATTGATGATTCTTTTGTGACATTGTATAATCCATTCGGTTGTACACAAGTCAAGTCTACTCCAAATATACGAATAAAAAGTACAAATACTTTTATTTTAGACCCACGACAATAAAGAGTTACTTTAGACTCAAGAATTCACCTATCTGGAAAATAATTCTGTGACCGGAAGTATATCTTTATGACTGATGATGTGGAAGATCGATTGAGAAGTGTTGTACTGGATGCTATGCGCAAAAAAATTCTCAATTGAAAGGTCTTTCTTAGAGAAAGGAACAGATCTAGTACCAGAAGTAACTGCTGTTTTGCCCCAGGTCAGAGCCAGTTGAACAAACATAATCAAAAATGCTCAAGACATGGCCATTCCGACTCCCTGCTCCTTCAGGTGGCTAGGTGGCAGAATCATTAAGGTGGCTAGGTGGCAGAATCATGAATTGTTAGAAAGTTGGAAAAAATGCTTTGCAGTATTTCTTCTGGCTGTTTACGCTTTGTATTCAAATTTTACTGAGGTCAACAATGCCTTTCGTTGTTTTGGGAGTTTATAAAATAAAGTACAAACCAATGGGATCGATGTAATCGATTAAAGCTGCACCACAAAAAAAAATTCAAAAATTGTTAAGATTGTAAGTAAAAATTATCAACAATTATTAATACTTTGTTTCCCCACCCCATTTATTGTAGATCACTTTTGTGGCACCGTTGTTCCATGATAAATTTGTCACTAGAAAAGGATACCTGTCGTGCTCCCTTTCTTTAATGCCCTTAGTACGTGCTCACTTTGCTTATTTTGCTTAACGCTTAATCCGAGTATGCTAGTAACCTTAACAGCATTAAATTACTAAATTTTTCTGTTTCTAGCGCACGTGAATTACACCACCAAGCCTCTGGAAACAAATGATTATTTGTGCCTGTTAACCTGTATATCTATTTTTGTTCTTTTCTTCAACTTTGTTGGAAAGTCTGTCTACTTAGCGTTCTCTACCAGTCCCTTTCACCTTATCTTTCTCTACTTCATCTATCTATCTATCTATCTATCTATCTATCTATCTATCTATCTATCTATATATATATATATATTATATATATATATATATATATACACACACACACATACACACATGCATATATTAATAATAATAAAGAGTATGAGACCTGTACACCCACAGAATTTATTTTATAGTTATATACAGCATATTATGAGGACATACACATGTTTCCGGTGCAGCGACTACTCAAAGTTGCAAATGCAACCTTACAATCTGTGAGTAGTCGCTGGAGCGGAAACACGTGAAGGTCATTATAATATGCTGTATATAACCATAAAATAAATTTTGTGGATGTTCAAGTCTCCATACTCTTTATCATTATCAATATTTATATATACTCCAGACGATTTTTACCCTCCAGCGTAGAATACATGGAATTACCCATCGGAAGAATTCACGAAGTGACTAACAACTAAATATAGACACAGGCTTTGGATACTGATCATTGTGGTTAGCCGTCAACTAGAATTCAGCTGAGAGCTAATACGGTATCTGCCCGGATAATATATCAATCTAAACTTATATATGTATATATATATATATATATATATATATATAATATATATATATATATATGTTGGCACCTTGGGCAAGTGTCTTCTGCTATAGCCTCGGGCCGACCAAAGCCTTCTGAGTGGATTTGGTAGACGGAAACTGAAAAGAAGCCCGTCGTATATATGTATATATATGTGTGTGTGTGCATGTGTGTTTGTGTGTCTGTGTTTGTCCCCCTAGCTGCTTGCTTGACAACCGATACTGGTGTGTTTATGTCCCGTCGTTAGCGGTTCGGCAAAAGAGACCGATAGAATAAGTACTGGGCTTACAAAGAATAAGTCCCGGAGTCGAGTTGCTCGACTAAAGGCGGTGCTCCAGCATGGCCGCAGTCAAATGACTGAAACAAGTAAAAGAATAAAAAAGAAAAAAGAATATATATATATATATATATATATATAAGTCGAGATGCTTGAACGGAGATGTGTGGATATATGTTGCATGCAAGAAATAAGGTGGAGAGGAGGATCAGCTAGGTTCCTCACAGGCAAGGAACGCAGGTACAAGATTTTCTGGGCAGGGAACACTGACGGGGTTGGTGGCGTGGGTATACTTATCGCTGAGAAATGGGTAGATAAAGTAATTGAGGTAATCAGAGTAAGTGACAGAATACTTAAGATTAGATTAGTGCTTCATCATAGTTTAGCAACCATTATATCAGCCTATGCTCCTCAGTCGGGGCTACCCGATGGACAGAAAGACCGATTCTATGACACTCTACTGCAGACTACCTCATTGGCGAACGACAGAGACCTTATCTTTGTGGCTGGTGACTTCAATGGTCACGTTGGACGACATGCTGGGGGCTTCCATGGCGTACATGGAGGCTATGGCTATGGCTCCGCAACGAGGAGGGAACCAGGCTGCTGGAGTTCTGCGATGCAAATAATCTTATGATTTGCAACACTAACTTCAGGAAACCTACCAGCCACCTAGTCACTTACCAATCGGGCCAACATACCAGCCAAATTGACTACATCCTTACAAGGCAAAGGGAGAGAGAGGATGGCTGCTTATAAATGCCAAACCTTCCCAGGTGAAGAATGTACCCCACAACATAGACTGGTAGTTAGTGACTTTAGGATCAGGACTAGGAGGACAACCAGAAGACGACAAATATGGAGAAGAAGGATCTGGAAGCTTAAAGATCCTGCAAATGGACAGAGATTTAGGGACATATTACTTGAAGCCTCTGACGAAGTAGAAGGGGATAGAGCATCACAGGGGGTAGAAGAGACAGCTGGACTTTCTAAGGGACAACCTGCTGAGAGCCACTGACCAGATCTGTGGCTGGTGCAAAGTCCCCTCTCGACCTAGAATAACGTGGTGGTGGAACAATATTGTAGACAGAGCTATTAGAGAAAAGAGACAGGCTTGGAAGGTCTGGAAAAAAATGGGGGTAGCAGGGAATTGTATCAGACTGCCAAAAGAGAAGCTAGGAGACAGGTTTATTTAGCCAGAGGGGAAGCAGATAAGAAAAAAATTTGCCAATGTTCTGCGCCGTGAGGACCAAAGACTGGAGGTGTTTCGTGTTGCAAGACAGTGTTGAGAGAGAATCGTGATGTGGTAGGAGAGAAGTGTGTTCGCATGGAAGATGGTTCACTTGCGCTAAATGAGGATGCGAAGAGAGAGGTTTGGAGATGCCACTATGAAAGGTTGCTGAATGAAGAAAATGAATGGGATAAAGAGAGTCTGCCGAATGTTGACCCAACAGAGGGACCAGCTATCCGAGTTGATAGTTCTGTGGTAGCTAAGGCAATTAGAAGCATGAAGACAGGGAAAGCCCCAGGCCCATCAGGAATCACTGCAGAGATGCTCAAAATGTCTGGTAGTGTCGGCTATAGCCTAGTCACCCATATAGTTAATCAGGTGATACACAAAGGGGTCATACCCAATGACTGGTGTAGCAGTATAATAGTCAACTGCTACAAAGGTAAAGGTGATGCCCTAGATACAAATAACTACAGAGGTATCAAGCTGTTGGACCAGGTGATGAAGGTTACGGAGAGGGTCATAGCCCAACTAATTAGAGAGAGAGTTAGTTTAGATGAGATGCAGTTTGGGTTTGTGCCAGGGAAAAGTACTACTGATGCTATATTCCTGGTAAGGCAGCTGCAGGAGAAATACCTAGCCAAAGATAAGCCCTGTACCTGGCTTTTGTTGACATGGAGAAAGCCTTCGACAGGGTCCCCCGATCCCTTATCTGGTGGGCAATGAGAAAACTAGGGATAGATGAATGGTTAGTGAGAGCTGTGCGGGCCATGTATAGGGACGCCGCTAGTAGGGTGAGGGTTGGAAATGAGTACAGTGAAGAATTCCGGGTAGAGGTAGGGGTCCACCAAGGCTCAGTACTCAGCCCCCTCCTATTTATCATAGTCCTCCAGGCAATAACGGAGGAATTCAAGACAGGATGCCCTTGGGAGCTCCTCTATGCTGATGACCTTGCTCTAATTGCTGAGTCGCTATCAGAACTGGAGGAGAAGTTTCAGGTGTGGAAACAAGGATTAGAATCGAAGGGCCTCAGAGTCAATCTAGCTAAAACCAAAGTCGTAATCAGTAGGAAGGTAGACAAATCACAAACACCTTCAGGTAGATGGCCCTGCTCGATCTGTAGAAAAGGTGTAGGTAGAAACTCTATAAGATGCACCAAGTGTAAGCTATGGACACATAAGAGATGCAGCAATGTCAAAGGAAGGCTAACTAGGAAGATGGTTTTTGTATGTGACAGATGCTCAGGAACAATAAACACTGAAAATGCTCTGAGACCAACTTCCGTCACTTTCCAGGGAGAAAAACTAGAAATAGTTGATAGTTTCCGTTACCTAGGTGACCAAGTCAGCAGCGGGGGTGGGTGTGCTGAAAGTGTAACTGCTAGAGTAAGAATAGCTTGGGCAAAGTTCAGAGAGCTCTTACCTCTGCTGGTGACAAAAGGCCTCTCGCACAGAGTGAAAGGCAGACTGTATGATGCGTGTGTACGAACAGCCATGCTACATGGCAGTGAAACATGGGCCGTGATGCTGAGGATATGCGTAAGCTCGCTAGAAATGAAGCCAGTATGCTCCGATGGATGTGTAATGCCGGTACTCACACTCGGCAGAGTGTAAGTACCTTGAGAGAAAAGCTGGACCTAAGAAGCATCAGTTGTGGTGTGCAAGAGAGACGTTTGCGCTGGTATGGTCATGTGCGAGAATGGATGAAGATAGTTGTGTGAAAAAGTGCCACACCCTAGCGGTTGAGGGAACCTGTGGAAGAGGCAGACCCAGGAAAACCTGGGACGAGGTGGTGAAGCACGACCTTCGAACTTTAGGTCTCACTGAGGAAATGACTAGAGACCGAGACCTCTGGAAGTGTGCTGTGCGCGAGAAGACCCGGCAGGACAAGTGAGTCCACAACCCGTGACCTTCTACATGGGATGGAGCCAGCCTACGTATGCATACCTTCCCTTCTTGGGACACAAAACTCTACTTGTGTAGACGTGTTGAGGCAAGTGAGGATCAGAATCGAAATCGATCAATGGAAATTGCGGATGTGCTACCAGTGCCGGTGGCATGTCGAAACTCTGCTTGTGAAGACCCATTGAGGCAAGTGAGGATCAGAATCGAAATCGATCAATGGAAATCGATCAATGGAAATTGCAGATGTGTTACCAGTGCCGGTGGCATGTAAGAGAACTTTCCGTTTCGCGACCGTTGCCAGCACCGCCCCGTTTCGTGTCCGTTGCCAGCCTCGCCTGGCCCTCGTGCCGGTGGCACATAAAAAGCACCATCCGTTCGTGGCCGTTTGCCAGCTCTGTCTGGCACCAGTGCGGGTGGCACGTAAAAAGCACCCACTACACTCACGGAGTGGTTGGCGTTAGGAAGGGCATCCAGCCGTAGAAACACTGCCAGATTTGACTGGGCCTGATGAAGCCTTCTGGCTTCACAGACCCCAGTAGAACCGTCCAACCCATGCTAGCATGGAAAACGGACGCTAAATGATGATGATGATGATGATGATATATATATATATATGGATAAATTAAGAAATGGAGTCAGACATAGGTGTTATTCAAATCATAGGTGTAAATGATAGTATAAATGATTTGAATAACATCTGCGTTTGACTCCATTTCTTAAGTTACTCATGTTATACAAAAACATTTCACTTAATCCTGGAATTTCTACCTTTATAAGTAGGAAGTAATATCCTTGGTACTTATGTGAATTTTTGCTACCCTGGTAACTATTTATTTTTTCCTTGTTAATTGTACACATTGAAAAAATATACATACATTTATGTATGTATGTATGTATGTATGTATGTA
The DNA here is from genome assembly GCF_006345805.1 of Octopus sinensis. NCBI lineage: Eukaryota > Metazoa > Mollusca > Cephalopoda > Octopoda > Octopodidae > Octopus > Octopus sinensis. The sequence continues at coordinate 127,817,184 of NC_042999.1, read as the reverse complement.
TGTATGTATGTATGTATGTATGTATGTATGTATGTATGCATGTATACAAATATATATCTTTGTGTGTTTGTGGTGTTTTATCTATTTGTCTGCTTATCACCCAATAGCATTTTTCTGTCTACATTTGATAAAGCTCGAAACGCTTGTGATCTTGAGATACCGGCTGATGATACGGAAGAATTTCCAGCATTGCGATGGATTTAGAAATAGAGCTTGCAAAATCCTCTGTGTAACTCCTGCAGTTTCTGCTTAGGGCAAAGCATCTCCGATGCTTCTTTTACCTGTGAGCATTTTAGTGTTGGCTGTAGACGGAAAAAGTAGTTATGTCTGTCTGAAAAACATGGGAAGGATTGCAGCTTAGGAAAGAATGATTGGAGAAAAGTACTTAGTATGGGACCAGGGAATGAGACAGTTGGGAAAGGAAGTGAATGAAAAGCGAGAGCAGCAGATAGGCTTCAGCGGAGGTAGTACTTAATAGTTGAGAAGAGCAGTAACCGTCATCGTAACAGCTGAAGAATCGGAACGTGGACAACGTGTATAGGTGACCTATTTGTTCTGGTGTATTGGTAAATGAAGGTGTACTAAAGAGAAATGGTGGCTTTATTATGCAGTTTATACTATGTGTGACGAAACTCAGTTTCTTCTCAGACAAATACAGATATTTATTTTAGTTACCGAGCAGAGAACGAAAATCTGCCTCAGATCTGTCAAGATTTTTATTGAGACTCTTGGAATTTCATTTTCGTGAAAGGAAGAAGAGCAGAACGAGGTAATTTGCGGTTGCTAGTCTGGTATTGTGCAATTCTGATATAAAATAACATCGGGTACAAACGTGCATTTCATTGCTGTAAGATCCTTAACATGCAATCTAATAAAAGCCTTAGTCCACCCAACAGAAGGGTAATTCTTCCCCTCCATACGGCTACACCCAGGAATAGCAAATGTCTAAGGAGTAAGCAGTGAGATCAAATTCAGAAAGAAACACAAAGACAGTCTAGTACTGTCTAATTCAGTATTTTGGAAACTTCTGCAGGAACATTAGTGCCAACCTGTAAGAACATAATCCCGCACAGTCCAAGACTAGCGAAGAAAATTTTTCAGCCGAGTGGGGATTATTTTTCATGAAAATAGGCTTTAGGAAGAATTGCCATTAAAATTAACAGACATAATGATACATAGTTTACAGCATATTGTGGTTCTAATGGTTGCAAATTGATTCGGTCGGAAATTATTGAAGATTTTCTAATCCTTAAGTTCAGTCATAAGCATATCGTAAACTTTTATAACTTTTCATCAGAACGTATTGTTGTATATGGATGAGATGCCTTCTGAAGCTGGAAGGTGGCTTGATTACTAAGTTCAGGACGAGTAACTGACAGGAAATAGAATACAGTATCAAAGATGGAGTGATAAACCTAAGAAGGCCGGTTGAAAAGTTCATAGGCTAACCAAGATAATCTCATAGAATGTGACCAAATGAGGTTTATTTTTCAACATAGTTGTAGTTTTGGGTCTCATTGGTGGAGAAGCTTTCATCTGTAGCTCAAAAAGTCATCAACGGCAGAGATCACTGTGATACTGGTTCCCAGCCAAGTAGGGTTTTTTTCTTCATGTCGGGGAAACAGATGATAGTCAGTTGGGGGCCAAATCAGGAGTATAGAGACAATGATCAACCAGTTCAAAGCTACAGTTACGCATAGCAACCATTGAAAGCAAGGATCTATGTGCTGGAGCATTGTCCTGATGAAACAAGACTTCTTTCATCAAAAGTCCTGGTGTTTGGTCTTGATAACCTTTCGTAACTACCTCAGCAAGATAACATGTACCCTTTTGTAGATAGTCAAGTAACACAATGCCTTTTGCATTCCAATAACAGAGGTCGTCGCCTTCCCTCCAGATGAAACGATGTTGGCTTTTTTGGAGCAAGTGAGGAGGGGTGCTACCACTGCATGGATTGTCACTTATCCTGGTTCAAGGAAACCAGCTAGATCTGCCGGAAACAATATCAGATTTTCCCGTGATATAATCAGCCTGGTGCGCTTTTAATCAGGTGTCAAAAGGCGTGGTACCCACTGAGCAGAAACCTTCGTCATGCCAAGTTAGTTATGTAGAATATTCTCATCTCTCACCCGGGATATAATAACTTTGACTATTTGATTTATTGTCAATCATCTGCCATCTATCGTCATGTGCTGAACACAATCAATGTTTTCCTCGGTGGTGAAAGTTACAGGGCATCCAAACCTTGTGTCATCGTAAGTACATGTGTTATAGCAATAACGAAACTACTACATACGTTGCACCTTTTTTCATTCCTGAAGAATGTCTTGGTCATATGCTAAGGCCTGATATTTATGATGGAATGGTATCAAACCAAACAAATTAATTTCAGGATAGTTGCTCTCCATTCAGAATCTCTTAAATTAAAATGTCAAATGGTATTTTTAACGGCAATCAAATTCCTTTCTAATGTTATCCGTTCACTTTATTTCATTCACTTTGACATTCCATTACATAATTCTTCCTAACTTGCAAGCAAAAGTATCCTCATGCCTTCTCACTATTAAAGTAATTAACATTAATTAAAACTAGAGTCGTCTCAGCAGCATTATAGCCCCCTCCACGTGGGAGTGCGGGTGGCGGGAAAATCACAATGCAACGGACACCATAGTATTTATTTATTGACAGCAAACAATAGCATACATAAATCAGAACTGGATTCCTAGACCCATGAGGCCCCCGGGCAACTTCCCAGTGTACCCATGCTTTAAGACTGCATAGAACAGACAGGGCTATAACACAGAGGAAATAAGTATTTCTTGTGGATTTACTCCGTGGATACGTTTTGATTATTAGTCGTTGATGTTAGACTTGTAATAAAGAAATAATCTTGACAAAATAATAACTTTAAGAAAACCATGAACATCGTAACCTATACCAATTCCTCTCTTCTGTAAATCAAAAGTCGTATGTATATGTAAGAAAACAAATAATAGACGTTAAGTGGGGAGACAGGAAGGTGGGATCAGAAAGAAAATAGAGCATAAAATTGCTTTTTTTACTACTTCTGTTATGTTGAATTTTTAAGCAGTTGATATAGCGTTGAGTTTTATATCGATCACTACCAAACGCCACTCTTCAAAATGGTGAGTATCATTACAATTGAGTGAGAGAGCAATCCATGCCATCAAAATAACACAGGGGTACAAATATACGAAGCCCAATATACCCATCATGGCTACCCAGCTGATAAGACAGACAGCCATGATGCATATGCATCACAACTATATATGCACGACATAGTGATCTTATATCAAGATAAATAGCGCGTGACCTTGCAGCTGGAGTCCAGTTAAAACTTTCTTCGTATTGAGTAGCCTAATCCACTCAAAAGGTCTCTGAATGAGGGTTATTTAAGGATGATGAACGAAACACTCGTGTTTCAAGGGGTGAATAATTCAAACCCCAAAGAATTCCTCTTAACACATGGCTATAATGTTCCCCCACTGCTCCTGCTCGTGATCAGAGATGCACATATTGTCAGTCACCAAGGGACATGCTCAACTGGTTGAGGACCAGCGACTGACAAGTAACTCTGTGTTATCGAACAGAATATTTGCTGTAGCCCATCTTTTTATATCAAGACAAAACATGTAAATGATAACACTTCCAATCTGCTAAGATCAGAAGCCATGAGAGCCATTGTCTGGTACTGCATGAGGGCATTGTTGTTGTTGTTGTTAATAATAATATAATAATAATAATAATAACAATAATAATAATAATAATGATAATAATAATAATAATAATAATAATAATAATAATAATAATAATAATAATAATAATAATATAATTAGGCACGGAAGTATCGTCAGCTGAGCATGTCTGAGATGGGCGCAGGATGACGAAACGATTCTGCATGCACTCTTCCAGTGCCCGAACATTGCTAACTTGAAGATTTATGTCGAACACCTGCTGTCGCGTGTGGAACAGATCCAGCTGTCAACTGAATCCATCGTGAAGATCACCCGCTGCCTTACTTTAACCGGGAAGGAAAGGCTGTTTTTATATGCCCGGTGGCCATGGCGAAAGAGATTGTATGGTGGACGAGATTGAAGGGGCTGAAGACAAACACTTTTCCCTTTGGCCAATCCCTGATGAATTTCTTCAAGTTTCACTTGAAAAGGAAAATAACGGTAGAGAGGGAAGTGTTGTCTTCTAACCAGTTTGCTGAAAGGTGGATGGAAGTGGCGAGAATGGTGCGAATAAACGGGCCTGCCCTAAGCATACGCCTGTAGTTGGAAAAAAGGAAAGAAAACCAAGACACCTGCCCCCAAATCAGGGTACCCATGGTTTTTTTTATGGGGTTTTTCCTTGAGTAGCCCTCGAGGTCTCCTCCATATTGAGGATTACATATTATTGATTTCTCTTTTTCTTTTTTTAAATTTTGTTAGTTTTGTTTACATGCAAAACTCTCACAACACACACATTCTTTGTTTTGTCCTGTGCTGTCCATGATGTTTTTCTTACTGTAAACCCTTGTGGTTAATAAAAAAAATCAGTATTTCGTCCGTCGCTACGTTCTGAGTTCAAATTCCGCCGAGATCGACTTTGCCTTTCATCCTTTCGGGGTCGATTAAATAAGTACCAGTTACACACTGGGGTCGATATAATCAACTTAATCCGTTTGTCTGTCCTTGTTTGTCCCCTCTGTGTGTAGCCCCTTGTAGGCAGTAAAGAAATAGGTATTTCGTCCGTCGTTACGTTCTGAGTTCAAATTCCACCGAGGTCGACTTTGCCTTTCATGCTTTCGGGGTTGATAAATCAATTATCAGTCAAGTACTGGGACCGACGTGGTCGACTATCTTGCTCCCCCAAATTTCAGGCCTTGTGCCTATAGTAGAAAGGATTATTATTATTATTAATGGTATTAATAATAATCATCATAATATTGAATTACTCGAATTTAAATAACATCGATAAATAAAACCATAAAAAATTTAAACAAAAAACATTGACACTTTTTCTAGATGTAGGAAATAATTGAGAAGGATTTAGTGGTTTGGCGGAGAAAATGATTTTAACAAGACAATCATTAACTGACGGGAATGAAGAAAAATAACCTGATTGATGTACTTCTCCTCTAGTTCACTGGATGTGACTAGAATTCTCATTAGTATTCTTAGAACTTAGATATAAAAATCAAGATCAGTCCAGACTTGTAAAAAAGCTGTAGAAGTAACTTGAGAAGATTGGGTTTTCTTGTTTCTTTTTTTCTTTTTTTTTTTTTTCCTTTCTTAAATGTCATTCTTAGGAGCGGAGAGGGTAACCGTAGCTTTGTTCAGGCTTTAAAACAACTGATGGATAAGAATAACTGTACGAGGCTAATGTATTTCATTTTAAGGCTGGAGTTTAGAAGTTCGCTTTGCAAGCTGACGTTTGATTTCATTACGCGGTATTTGGGTAAGCGTCTGTTACTACAGCTTCGAATTGACCAATGTTTTTTGAACGAAATTTGGCAAAAGAAAACTGAAAAGTCCCCTTCCATTCTTGATGTTTCAAAATGATTCGTTTCCCCAACGGCTCTGTGCGAGTACTGTAGAGTGGTATAGCAAGTTACTAGTTAATAGTACCAGGCAGCGCTGCCAGTAACTGTACGTTCGTACAAAACTGTACTTTTGGCCAAAATTTCAATGTGCTGTACGTTCAGGCGAATTTGCTGTACGTTTTAGTGATCTTGCCATTGGTTTTTAACATTCAGGTTTTGACGCATTGATTGATTGATTTTTCACATATGCGTGTTTGTGAGCTTAATAAAAATAAAAGTACGTCCGGTCTGCTTTCGCAAACGCGTATGTATGCACGCACGCGTTGACTGAGGTCAAGGGCGTCTATAATTTTGGGTGAACGTATATGCGTCCTGTTTATCCCGCCATAGCTGTCATAACACAAGAAGTTTTCTCACAGACTGAAGGTACGTGATTGTTTTTTTAAAAGTTTGATAAATTAGACTCAATTTTACAGTGCTTATTTATACAATCCCGCCGCATCAGTCTGAACACAAACATAGATGTATTAACCCGTATTTTAAACGGTTTGTAATGTCTTTAATAATTTGATTAATTCAAATACATCTTACAGAACTATAACTAGAGCAAGATATGAGTGATAGAACTTTGAAAACAGAACATTCCTCAGATAATGAACGTGAAGCACCAGATAAGAGGAAGTCTAGATGGGCATCGTATGAAAGGGAACTTCTGCAAAAATTGTTGTGCTATGAAAAATTTTCTAGTTGGTTGGAGCGAGGCAAGAACAATACAGCTAAAGGCAAATGCATATTATGCAAGTATGAAATTGCCGGTAGTTTGAGCCAAATTTTACATGAGCAGGCAGAAAAATGCCGCAAGAATGCAAATGAAGCAAATAAAGCAAAAAAGTTGACCAATTATTTCAAGGCCTCATCGTTTTTTTCAGATTCCAAGAAAGTAGCAGCTGCTGAATTAAAATAGTGTGCATTTGTTGCTGAGCATAATCTCCCAATTTCTATTTTGGACCACTTACCTGGCCTTGTTGCAAAATCGCCAGGATGCAAAGTGTGCCTGAACGAATGACACACATCTTTTTTAAAGCCATTGGCCCCCTAGAAACAGCTTCAACGCCTTATTTAAATAAAAAACCTTCATTCATCAAAATTCTCACTTGTTATTGATGAAACAACTGATGTTTCAACACTAAAACAACTTGTCCTGGTTTCCAGATATAATGACGTTGAAATTCAAAAGACAGTCGATGATTTTCTTACACTTATAGAAATACAGGATTGCAGTGCTACGGGTATATAAAACTGTCTTTTATCATTTTTAAACGAACACGCTATTCCTCTGGAAAATTTGATAGGTTTCACCTGTGATAATACAAATGTTACGATGGGAAGCAAAGGAGGCGTTCAGCACTTGTTGAAGCAGAACAGGCCAGATCTTTTTGTGCAAGCCTCTGTTTGTCATTCTTTACATTTATGTTCATCAAACGCGTGCAATGTATAACCGAATTCTATCGAAGAATTGACAAGAAGTATTTATGCATACTTTAGTCACAGTCTTAAGCGTATCAATGAATTCAAAGATCTGCAGAAAATAGCTTCAATTGATCCTCACAAAATCCTGCATGCAAGTTGCACTAGATTATATTTAATTATGTCCCTTTATTTTGTTGGGGTTGTCTTTGTCTCTTATGAATGAATTACTAAGTAACTGTACAAAACTGTATTATTTACCGTCGATACTACGACCGTAGTGTATGCATGGTAAAAACAATGCAAGTGAATAATCATTTGGGTAAACAGTAGATACAATAAGAGACTTAATATATTAGCCGCTTTAACATCAACACTTGGCCATTGAGTATTTTGGACGGAATCCGCTATGTTGCAAGTATTCAGGCTAGAACCTGGAAGAAAATTTTTCTATCCTAGAAAACCTTAAGCAAAGTTATGAGTGTTGTCTTTCATAATCTAATTTGGGACATCGTTTCCAAAAGAGAAATGGGTGCCACTAGAACGCTGATCAGACTGTAGGCGCAGTTACCTCTCCTGACGGCAGCTGTCTAAATAGCCCGCCACTAGGTGGAACAGCATGTAACTTTGAGGTTCCGGGACTTGATCCTCTCTCTTGTCACCGCGACCAGCAGCGTGCGAGGACGTGATTTCTTTAGCTCTTGCATGAGGCACGCAACGGTTAATAGTCTTTAAGCAGCTATAACATAGGATACACGGAAGCTGAACATGGCCTTTCACTTGTAAATATCTTTTGTGATTTATTCAACTTGTGCATATATGTGACCTGGAGTAAAAGCATTTAAAAGCTACAGCTTGGTTCTGTGAATATTCATTTACAGTGTTCTTCCTTCGAATGACATCTTCTATTCCAGCTTTCTGAACGGAGTCGTTATTAGATGGTTTCACCACGTGAGACCGCAACCATCTAAAATGGTGACCCCGCGTGTCAATATTTTCATAATGAAATATTCATATAAATTGCTAACCCTCCATGTTCGTACACATTCTAAGCTTGGTGACCCATATTGGACGAATTTCTGAATCCGTGGATACATGCATTCTTTTTTTCTCCTGTTCGACTTTGTCTACGCAGCTAAACCGCCATATTGTCTTCTCTTCCAAAATTTTTGGCACCATTTTAAAGCGGGAACTGCTCATCACTTTTTCCTCGTGTTGCAACTGAAATTACAACGTTGTTCTTCCAAGACACAGCTTTCCAGGAGAATTTTTCTTCTTTTCACATAAAAGAAGTTATATTTAACGGCCAGTGTTATTCGGAATTCATACGGATAACAATTGTATAATATTCTTCCTTCGAATGGCATCTTCTATTCCAGCTTTCTGAACGGAGTCGTTATTAGATGGTTTCATCAGGTGAGACCACAATCATCTAAAATACAATAAAGTTTGAACCCTGGTTACAGTAGTTGTAACAAACTCATTAGCTGTTTGATAATTTTGTTGTATTCCCCATGAATTTGGTCATTCCTTAGCTTTTTAGGAACTAAGCTTTGATTTGAATTAGTAAAACAGGTGTAACAAAAGTTGTGGTTCTTTAGTCCGGGCTCACCAAATGTAACAGGTTAAATTACAATTAAATTGTTCAAACTCTGTCAGACAGAGTAATAATCAACATGAAAACGAAAAATATTGCTTACACAATTTATTTGCACGCCATTCGCAACCTCTTCAATGACATGCGCTCTCCCTCTCTTCTCCAGGTCAGATTCAGGTCTGAATACAACTGATTGATTGATTAATCGAATGATTAATCAAACAATAGATTAGATTATTGGTTAAATAGCTAACCAATTAACTAATGATAATAAAGAAGTGTAATTGAACTAGTGTGTGTGTTTATTATTTGTATAATGATCCTCCCGAGACAAGGCTTTAGTAGTAGTTGGCAGTTCAGTAGTACAATCAGAATGACAAGAATGATGCTCGCGCACCCATAGATGTATGTCTCTTAGTGAAAACTGCTTGCTAGAAAGCGAAAGAGGCACAACGTGTTGAAGCGTAGGAAAATTGACCACTAATGTTCTCTCATAGTTCCTATTTATACCTATGGGTAAAACAGAATGTATGTTCGAGACCAAAAGGAATATATATGTCTTATCTATTATAACCTCCAAATGACCGTAGGGTTCTAACTCAAACAAAGGAACCAAGATAAGTTTAACAGGCGGCCTCATCTATTTCCAAGTACTAACGCTGAAACAAAAAAAATCTCGTAGGAAAATCTAAATTAAGACTTCGATTCTTGACTAAGAGTCCAAGAAACAGTCTCTTACATAGAGTTCATATATTTAACTCATATGACAGTAAAGACTAACTAGAAGTAATATGCAGCGAAGTAAGAGAGAAAGAGAGAGGGGGGGAGAAAGAGAGAGAAACACAGTCCTCAATATTAATTTCATTTTCGTCCGACAAGTAAAGTGAAGCAACTGTGGACATGTTTCGGTGTTATTCTAGTTTCGTCAGTGAAGCATCGACTCATCGTGCTTACCGAAGTAATGATGAATGCATTACTAAAGAGATACACAAAATTGTACATTTGTTCTCGATACTATGGCCGCTGTATATACATGCTGAGAGCAATGCAAGTGAGAGTCTTGATCCTCTTCAACCGACCTATATATATCTTGTAATAATAGCAGTGGTAGCAGCAGCGCTGATCGGGCGGTGTGTGAGCGTAAGCCAGTCGCTTCGGTATTTGCTATTGAGAAAGGCTAAGGAGCCAGAAACACGTCAAGTAGTCCGGTAGAGGGCGACACTGATCAATAAGTATGATAGATAGATGACAATTTTAATAAATACTGCCTCAGTTGCGTCTACTTTAGATATACATATATATGTATATGCCCATGTGTGTGTTTGTATGTGAGTGAGCGAGTACGTGTGTTTGTGTGTGTGTGTGTGTGTATTTTCGTAAATCCTTCTGATTTGATCATTTTTCTCCCTTCCAGTTGAGCCAGTCATTTGAGCTTGTAGGCGCAGTTACATCCCTTGACGGCGCGGCTGTTTAAAATAGCTCTCCACTAGATGGCGCAAGCAGCGCTAAGGTTCGGTCACGAAGCCCTCCCACTTACTCTTTCGCATCGAGATGCCTGAGCGTAAAGACATGACCTAGCTTGCTCTCGTATACACGCAGACAGCTAGCAGACATGAGATAGTACACAGAAAATGAACACGGCTCTTCACTTATGAACTCTTTCCATTATCATTCAACTTGTATATATTTGAGACCGAGAGTAAAGGTATTTAAAGTTACAGCCTTGTTCTATGAATTCATTGTACTATATTTTTTTATCGAATGACTTATTACAGCCGTCTGAACAGAGTTATCATTAGATTGGCACCATCCAAAAGCTGATGCTTCTCTGATTACGTTTCAAGATATCTTTTATTCGTTTCTCCAGTGGCTTTGCATCTGTACTGTAGAGTGATATAGTAAACCACTATTCAGCCCTGAATAAAACTCATTTATTTACATCCCTTTATTTTATCAGGATTTACATTTTTTGCGTTGTCTTTTATCCTTTTGGAGTAAAAAGTAAAATAAAATAAGAGAGTACGAGTCAAGAGCTTATAATATTTCGTTTTGGTATTTTGTTTGCGAGATTCTTAATGTGAGCCTGTGTGTTGAAACAGATTTTGTTGTATCTCGGGAGGGATGTTATGCCTACAATAAACACACGTACTGGCTCGATTTCACTTCTTTATTATTACTAACCAATTGGTTAGCTATCTAACCAACTAACTAATTGATTGTTTGATTAATTAATCATTCGGTTAACCAATCAATCAGTTGTGTTTGCCAATGTTCTTTCTTGGCCATTCACGACCTCTTCAAAGACATGCACTCTCTCTCTCTCTCTCTCTCTCTCTGTACTCCAGTTTCAGGTCTGAAAACAACTAGTTGATTGATTAAGCGAATGATTAATCAAATAGTAGATTAGATTGTCGGTTAAATAGCTAACCAATTAACTAATGATAATTAAAGAAGCGTAATTGAACCAGTGCGTGTGTTTATTATTAGCACAATGACCCTCCCGAGATACAACAAACACAGGAACACAGATTTTATGGGAATAATGTGATCGATTAAATCGAGTCAAGTATTTGATTAGAACTATTTTTTGTCGAGCTCATAAGGTTGAAAGTAAAACGTGGTGAGATTTCCAGTACGGAGGTGAAATATTGTAAATAATTACGGTAAAACAATTTGTTTGTGGTACTTGATACTTGTAATAATGGATTTATGATTAGTCATAAAAAAAACCCACAGAATGATATAAATATAGCAGAGGTAATCACTGAGAAAGTGAGCCTGTGTGCAGCAGATTGAAGTACTAGAAATAGTAGCAAATATATTCTTCAGGTTACCACCTAGAGTCTTATAGAAAAACGCATTGGATAATATAGTCTTTGATATATATACACACGTGACAGCCACGGCCGTAACATCTTTGATGGTAGAGCTACTCGACCGTACCATCTTTAAAAATAAAGATATACTAGATTACGGGAAGGTCACGACTGAAGTATCCTTAATGGCTGAGAGTCTTTTCGCTCGGCCCTGACCTAAAATTTAACAAGAAGAGTAGCAACATGTGAGAAAACAGGGTCGATTTAATGTTACAACAAAGTATATGATTTTTTTTTTTTTTAGAGTTTATCTTCTCACTTATGTTACTACTGTTCTGCAAGTTAATTTTAGATCAGGACCGAGCGAAGATACTCTCAGCCATCAAAGATGCTTCAGTCGTGACCATCCCGTAATGTAGTATATCTTGGACTACGTTGCTTAGCGTGCCCCTTTAACTTTTTTTTTTAAAGATGGTACAGTTTGATTTAAAGGAAATTTGGTGGTATTTCTAGTAGTTCGAGCGATCACGTTGATCAGACATGGGTAGCCTTTTTCAAGAGGAGGGTCACAAGAAACATGACTCATCATCTGGTGGATCCCACTACTAAAAAATTTCAAGTTAATTTTTCGTTAGGCTTGCCATTCAGAAAGTCCCGCGGACCGTACTTCACCCACGTCGACTCCTCACAGGATGTGTCATATAAATCAGAAGTTACTTACGCGTCACCTATATCTCCTTGCTTTATAATAACATCATTTGCACGTGACCTTTGAAAGTGGCAGTTTTTTATCAAGTCTTTCAGGATTTCTAAACAAAAATAAAACAAGATGAAACATTAGGTTTATAATTAGATTAATTGTTTTCTCAAATTATTGACAACTAATACAAGTAAAAATAAAAAAAATAAAGCAGGAATTAGACGTTCTGCCAAAACATTCATTATCTCAGGGTCTCACATCTATGCAATTAGGTTTAAAATACGTTGGATGTAAAGTAAGTAGACATAAATGGATCTCAGTCGCCTTCGACGATGGATGTTCAGTTGTTCGATCAATTGATGTGCCTGTTCATTGAGTTAGTGTGTGAATGGCTGAATATTCCACAGACACGTGTTCCTTTGACTGAATTTTCTGGCAGAAACAGCGTGACATAGCGTGTAACAAGGCGGACATTTGAAGTACAAACCATTGTAGCAAGTGGGAGAAGGTTTGCTTTATGTAAATGAACATAATTTATTGCTATATCAATACAGAAAATGTTCATGCGATACAAGAAAAGGAATATTCGGATGAAACAACATGCATGACAAGTGCGGAAAGAAAGAAATTCAATATTCGGGCTAATTTTTGTACATCAATAAATATTCTTGTTGCAGTAGTGTGTTTTCTACTCCCATCCTGGGCTTCTTTCAGTTTTCGTCTACCAAATTGAATATGAAGAGGTGAACACCACCAAAGATCGGAATCACCCTCAAGTTTTCACCCTCAAATGAGCTGTATTTGTAGGCTCTGTTTACGAAAGGTTTTAGTCATACCACCAGACCATTATGTGAACAGCCGTTGATTGGACCGAACAAAATTTGCGCACATGATCGACTTGTAATTTCTACTTGGCAAAACGTGGGGTCGAATCCAACTGTTACATCTACACCCTTTGAAGTATAATCCATCTGACTGGCCTCCATATGGTTTCCGTCTACCAAATCTCACTCACAAGGCTAAGCTCGACCCATGGCGATCTTAAATGACACTTTTCCAAAATGCTACGCGCTGGCATTGAACACAAAACCATGTGGTTAGGAAGCGAAATTCATAGTCTTTTACTTATATTATCAAAAAAGGCGATAAGCTGGCAGGACAAGCAAGCCAGACAAAATATTTAGTGGCATTTCGTCTGTTTCTACGTTCTGATTTTAAATTCCGCTGAGGTCGACTTTGGTTTTTAATCCTTTCGGAGTCGATGAAATGAGTTCCAGTTGAGCACTGGAGCCGATGTAATCAACTAGTCCCCCCCTCCGCTAAAAAATTTCAGGCTTTGTGTCTGTGGTAGAAAGGATTATTTTTGCATCTAAAGACTCTTTATGTTTTGAGTTCAAATGCCATCGAAGTCAACCTTTCTTTTCATACTTTCAGGGTGGATAAAATAAAATACCAGGAAAGTAATGGGGTCGATGTAATCGACTTACCTACACCTTTCAAAATTGCTGGTGTCAAAATTAGAAACAATTGTTGTATCTAAAGAAGACCTCGTGATTGGGAAAAGTATTCCTTAACATTCTTCATGGCACACCCATTAAAGCTGAATATATAAATTCAAGAAAAAGAACTTCGATAAAACACAAAGGAAACCTCCACGATTTCAACCATTCTGGCTCTATGGCGCACTTCGTATTGAAAGTAAAAACAGTCGTAATTTGTATGGAAAGTAAAAAAAAAAAAACGTTTTAAAGCTTAAAATTTTGAAGAACAATATGAAATGCACAACTATTAATATCTTTTATCTTTTACTTGTTTCAGTCATTAGACTGCAGCTAGGCTGAGGAACCACCTTGAAGAATTTTCAGTCGAATGGATCGACCCCAGTAAAAGCCTGGTACTTATTCTATCGGTATATTTTGCCGAACCGCTATGCTAGTTATCAAGTGGTGTAGGGATGGTGCACACACACACTCACACACACACACACACACAGATATATGACGGGCTTCTTTCAGTTTTCGTCTACCAAATTCACTCACAAGGCCTTGGGCGGCCCGTGGCTATAGTGGAAGACACTTGCCCAAAGTGTCATGCAATGGAACTGAACCCGGAACCGTGTGGTTGGAAAGCAAACTTCTTACCACACAACCACGCCTATGAAAACCTTAACTAATATATTTACAAATCCGTGCGCCTTCTCTAGTCAAACGATATGTCTTAACGATATTTATACTCCAGCTAACATATTTATCATTTCACGCACGAATGTAGCCGATAGCACGTTTCACTTGGAATTGACGTCAGCTAACAGATAAGCACATGTAATCATTTTTTTGTCCTTTGTTAGCAAGTTTGTGTCTAATTGCTCAGTGACTAAATCTGAGATTTTGTGAGTTTCTATGGATACCTCGAACCGAAAAGAAGTTAAAATGACCTTCCATTATTCGGTACACCGGTCCTGGTTAGGGGGTTACAAGTAGTTTGCAGATATGTTCACTATTCCATTTTAAACAGTCAAGATCTTGATCTATACCTTGGTCTCAGTTATGAAGGCTAAAGCCGGGACCAAGATGCCGCGCAATGGGACTGATCCTGAAGCCACGTAGTTGCGAAGAGAGCTTCTGAATTACTCAGCCATACCTGTTCCCGTGTAATAAACCTCATCAATTAATCATTGTTGGATGATTTGCTAATTAATGATTTATGTATTTTCTATGCAGCATTTTAAAGATTTATTGAGGTGGTCCATTTTTTATTTTTATTTTTAACACAAATATACTGTTTGTCTGTAGAATGATTTATGAACCTTACAAAATATCGAGAAATATTTTCATAATAACATTGATAAAATATTTAATTAAAATTTTTCGTATATTATTGGTGCAGGTGTAGTTGTGAGTGTAAGAAGCTTGCTTCCTAGCCATGTGGTCTTGGTTTCAGTTCTTCGTCAAGTGTCATCTACTATAACCTCAAGCCGACCAAAGTCTTGTGAGTGGATTTGTTTGACAGAAACTGAAAGAAGCTCGTCGTATGCATGTGTGTGCGTATGTATGTATGTATGTATGTATGTATGTATGTATGTATGTATGTATGTATGTATGTATGTGTTTGTGTGTGCATGCATACATGCATGTATATGTGTATGTATGTATTTACGTTTATATCTATATGTGTGTGTTTGTGTTTGTATTGGGTTTGCTTCCCACCACCGCTTGACAGTCGATGAGGGTTTGTTAACGTCTACGTAACTTAGCGATTCGGCAAAAGAACCCAGTAGAATAAGCACCATACGTTGAAAAAATAATAAGTACTGGGGTTCATTTATTCGATCAAAACCCTTGAAGGTAGTGTCCTGGCATGGCCGCAGTCCAGTGACTGACACAAGTAAAAAAAATAAAAGATAAAAAATATCAAACTACGAATCTTAAAACACAAGAAATAGGATTATGGTAATATTAAGAATTTTTAATATGTTGGTTTCAACTTTTGGCACGAGGCCAGCAATTTCGAGGGAGCTGGGTAACTCAATTACATCGACCCTAATATTCAACTGATACTTATTTTATCGACCCAATAATTTTAAATATATATATATATTAAAATCCAGGTTAATATCAATATCACCAAAAAATATTTTAAAATTAGAAATATTAAATTTCTAAATATCTCAGAGATATGTACGGTGGTGTGGCGATAGAATGGTTGTATACTGTCAATTTAACGTGACAGTAGGGGATTACACCACCGCTGTTTAGCCCTAGGAAGCATCGACGCCTCCTGATGGCTTCGACACATTTTTTCCTGTGTCCGTAAATATATAAGGACACAGGAAAAAATGTGTCGAAGCCATCAGGAGGCGTCGATGCTTTCTAGGGCTAAACAGCGGTGGTGTAATCCCCTACTGTCACGTTAAATTGACAGTATACAACCATTCTATTTTAAAATTCTTTTTAAATACATTAAAAACAAAATTAAAACATAAATATTTCTGTTGGTATTGACATTGATCTGGATAGATGTGTTGGCAGGGTGGTTATAAAAATGAATGGGTGTGTCGTTTAGGAAAAATTTATTGCTAATGCATTATATGTATCTTTTGTTTGATTACATCTATTTTTAGCACGTTTACGCAGGTTTCAATATCTCAACACACGTACTTGAACACGTCATTCTGATCTCATTCATGGTACTCAAAACTTCATTCATATGGTAATATGACAACATGTATATACATACATATGAACGCTTGTGTATTTGTATGTGTGTGCGTACGTGCGTGTGTGATAGACAAACAGACAGACAGACAGACAGACAGACAGACAGACAGACAGACAGACAGATAGATAGATAGATAGATAGATAGATAGATAGATAGATAGATAAAGAAGATTGGTAGGATCAGATCTTTTTATGTTTGTTTCCTTTTACACAAAAAATTTTCTGAAGCAGCACTCCAACTAATTTTATCTACGAACCGTGTGTGCGTGCGTGTGTGTGTGTGTGTGTGTGTGTGTGGTGTGCACGCGCGCGCGCGCGTGAAGGTACATAGCTTAGTGGTTAGGTTATGGCATTCACGTTTGCGAGATCGTGGATTCAATTCTCAGACCGGGCGTTGCGTTGTGTTCTTGAGTAAAACACTTCGTTTCACGTAACTCTGCGATCTCTTCGTCATCTGACTTGTGGCACGTCACGCACCTGTACAGGTAATGTCGATTTGGTGGAGGGAGTTAGCTTATATACAGCATAAACATTTGATCACTATAAACAAATCATTTGTGAGGTTGTTCAGCAAGAAATTGCGGAACCTTCGTATATCTTCTAACGATGTGAGGGTCGTTGGACGACACATTAGATCCATTCGGAGATGAAACCCCAGTTGGTGAGTCCGGGAATTGTAGGGAGTGTGGAGTTATCCCTTAATTACCATTACTCCCAGTTCTGTTCTGACCTAAAACATTAGTACCTGTCATGGACCCATCTGTATGTTAAATAGATTTCCCAAGGGTGGAAGAGGTTCACATTATTTCTGACAAAATCGTGGGGGAAAGCAGCTCTTCTTGGAGAAAATACTCTGACATTAAAAAATTGCAATCGAAATAGAGCTAGTCATTTTGCAACGCTTGTCACTGGAACATACTACGAAGAACAAACGAGTGCCACACACACACACAAACGTTCATATGTATATATTCATGTTATCATATAACCATATGAATGAAGTTTGGAGTGCCATGAGATCAGAATGACAAGCATTTGTTACTTAAATTCAATGACGTACAGATGTCTCACTGTCGTGTCATTTCTTGATCCGTTTCGCATTTTATTAAGTTCTATGGCGTTGGATGCGTGGTGAAAAGTCATATCCCCGTACATGCAAAGATGAAAGTAAATCAAAACAATCAGGCTGACTATGAGACAGTATCATCTTACAAGATGAGGCAATCGTTATGTATGTATGAAGGTAGGTAGGTAGGTAGATAGCCCAGCAGTCCACTCTCCGTATGTATGTGACCTCATCTATCTATCTATCTATCTATCTATCTATCTATCTATCTATCTATCTATCTATCTGTCTGTCTGTCTACACACGCGCGCGCACACACGAGCACACTCATACGCACACACATATTGGCTTCAAATTTTGGCACAAGGCCAGCAATTTCGGGGAGGGAGTGAAGTCGATTACATCGACCCCAGTACTCAACCGCTACTTATTTTATTGACTTCGAAAGGATGAAAGGCAAAGCCGACCGCGGCGGAATTTGAAATCAGAACATATAGACGGACGAAATGCCGCTAAGCATTTCGCCCGGCGTGCTAACGATTCCGTCGGCTCGCCGCCTTTGGCTTCATATATATTGGCAGGGAGTCAACGGCCATCCAGTTGAAACAATTTGGGGATGAGGGACCGCTTGCTTTCGTCACAGCAACCTTTCAATAACTCAAGACGGAACGACTCACTGCAGTAGTGATAAAAGAACTCGGCCATTACACAAATGACATAGCAGCACCCTGCATAACACAAGTACCGGATTACTCATAAATCAAACACCATAGAACTAATTACAGATTCATCTGGAGCTGCCACCCGGAAAATGAACCCAAGTAATCAAGGACAAGTATTGCAATTCGCATTCGGCACGAAGCTTCTAGATAAATTCTCTCAATGAATCAATGGCATACTTGAAGATGTGTAGTAGGTAGATTACAATATTGAAGGAGTACACTCCACGTAAGGTTAAGCGCGCTTTATGGACGTGAAACCCAGGCTAACCCTAGCCATAACTATTTCTATCTATCTATCTATCGATCGATCTATATGTGTGTGTGTGTGTGTGTGTGTGTGCATGTGTGTGCACGCGCGTATTCTGTGCGTGTAAACGAAAAGTATATACATACATATAAATGTATAAACATATACACGCGTACTCACACACACACATAGCTAGGCAGATACGTGCGTGTGTTTGTGTGTGCGCACATGTGTGTGTATTTAATAGCATACCCTTATATAAAATGCCGACTCTTTTACTAATGATAGAAAATGGGGTATCAAAACTATAGGAGAAACCATTGATAGATGTCAACAATCGAGTAAATATCTGCACCTACACAGAAGCATATAGACATACAGAAGCACTTAAAAAATCTGATACAGTAGTAACGTATCGGTAAAAGTGTTAGCATCTACACAAGGCGCGCGCACATGAAACATCTATTTTCGTAGGCTTGCATGAATCAAACGGAATTGTACAGCTGGATGCCCTTCCTGTTGCAAAGCCGTACTTATTTCCAAGAAAGGTAATATTTCCCCATGCCCAGATATGCTTGCATGAAAGAATGGAAACAAAGGGCAAGGACACAGCTTACATGACAGTGACACCTGCTTGCCACAATCACGCGATGTCAAAGAAAGGATACAGTAAAATACACACGCGCACGCGTATATATATTTGTATATAAAACTTACTTGGAAAAGGATGCGTGGCGTTCGATCACATAATAATATAAATGATATATAAATATATGCATATATACATACATATATGTAATACCTACATCTAAATTATATATACATACATATATGGGTACAGGACATTAAAAAAATACGTTGAACACCATGAGAAACGAAAATACAAAAACAAAAACATGGAAACGAACTTTTTTCAAACAACGAAGAAACAGAGTACAAGACATATGACATAAAGAATATTCCCCTTCTTCAGTTGTCCCTGTTTTGTCTACTCCGCGTCCCGAAGGTAAGGACAAGACGCGACTTCGTTGAAACAATCCTTCCTGCAAAGCAAATTAAATAAAATTTGGGATTTTTTGCGGAGAGTAAAAGTGATAACAAGAACAGGACAGTAAGAACAAAACAAGACAGTAAAAACAATAAAAGTAAAAACAGTAAAAGACAGAACAAAGAGAATAACTCAGTAAAAACAAACGATGAGGGTTGTTAAGCCAAGACGATGGAAAAATTATTCTGAACGCTTAAGGAGACAGCTTATGAGAGAGACAGGATAAGCGGTCTGGTCTTCGTGAAGATAGCAGTTGGAAACTTAACTGATATAAACAAGGAATTGAAATAGTAAAAAGTCTAGAGACAAACGATTGGACGGAACCATATGTCCCAAGAAAACCTAGGATAAACCTTAAAGACCACAAAAAATAACTTCGACAGCGACCCTAAAGTCAAACTAATATGTCCATCGAAATCGGACATCGGACGTATAAGCAAAAACATCATAGATAAAATAATGCCCAAACTCAAAATTAAGATTGGGCTTTCCTTATGGTCGGACACTCAGGAAGTAATAGCATGGTTTTAAAAAATAGAAAAAACAAAAAACTCCAAATTTATACAAGTAGATACAGATAACTACCACTCTACAATTAACCCTTTAATACTCAATAAAGCACTCATATTTGCAATGAAAAGCTCTAGCTTATCTAAGCCAGATGTAGACATAGTGTTGACGTCACGAGAAACCGTTATTAATTACGACAGCAAACTATGGACGAGATCAGATAGAACGAATTCTTTCGATACACCAATGAGTTGGAGCGACTCAGCTCAGGTCACGGATATCGCAGGAATTTATATCGTATTCATTACCACAAATTTATATCGTATTTATTACCACAAATAGCGGGGGTTCTATACAGAGACGATGCTCTTTTCGTAATAGATAGCTGTACCAAAGTAGAAATAGAGAGACAAAGAAAAAAACTGCACACATTATTTAAAAATTTCAGCCTATCTATAACCATAGACAGTAATTACCGTAAGGTAAATTTCCTAGATGCTAATTTTAACTTAGAAACAGGGATGTACGAACCATACAACAAACTGAACGAGAGTCTTAGATACATAAAGGTAAAGTCCAGTCATCTCCCATCCATAACCAAAAGAATAGTTAGGAACTTAGTCCCCAGAATATCACACCTATCAGCCAACGAGACAATATTCAACATTCATTCACCTTACTACAATGAAGCACTAGCTAGGGTAGGGTATAAGGAAAAAATCAAGTTCACACCAAGCGAAGCCCTAAATAATACTAACACCCACACACCTAAAATAGAAAACACACATGGAAGACAACAACAAACACATAATAGACACCCAAGACACAATGGAAAGATAGGAAAAAATAAACAGAACCCGAAAGAATAACAATAATTGCAAAAGCGACGCACAAAATGCCAACAACACACAAAATAGGTTAAAGGAACCAAACAAAATATACAAAAAATCCGAGGTCCTATGGTATAATCCAATTTTCGGATTGCAAATATCATCGAAGATAGGTAAACAATTCCTTGCAGCGGTTTTTTTTTTCCCACGGGCGCATGTAGGTATTTCATTTATTTCCATTCGTATTTTCTACTGAAGAGGAAAAAGTCTATTATGAGATTAATTCCGAAATTGATTCAATATAGAAATAACGAACTTTTTAAAAAAATCTGTTGGCTAGCTTTCCTCGATTTCAGCACAACGTATTTCTGTAGTGGGTATAATAATATGTGGAAATTAACGATTTAAAAATCTGTTATCAGCATATTGGCATAGAAATAATTTTCTTTTTCCCTTGTTTATAAGTTTCTCTCACTCTTTCCTGATTCTGTTGTACCTGTATTTCAAAGGGCCAGCCTTGTCACACTTTGTGTCACGCTGAATCTCTCAGCTACTTGCACTTTAATTTCATATATATATATATCTATCTATATATATATATATATCTATCTATATATATATATATATAGTCTACCTACATTCGAGGGAGTCCTGAAAAGTTCCTGGCTCTGGGTAAAAGAAAATACAAGAGGATCAGTTAATTATGATTTTATTCAACATATTCTCAGATTCACACTTATTGCAGCGGCCTTTCGATTTTTCTAAGCCCTGTAAAAGAACTCAGAACGTTTGGCCTCCAACCAGGCCTGTCGAAACATCTTTAAAGCCAGGAACTCTTCAGCACCCCCTCGTAAGTGTACTACTCCAAGACTGACTTTGTTTCCTCGTAACTTTCAGAATAATTGATATTTTTTTTATGAAATCTTTTACAAATACGCTACAAATGGTGTAAATTCTGATTATATCGAAATTTGTTCTAACAGGTTTTTTCTGGAAAATTAACAGAAGTCAAATTGGATCTAGTCTTTCTCATTCGCAAAATGAGACCCCACACACACACACACCTTAATTTTGCTCAGATTGCCTTCAATTTTGGTGTAACGATGCAACTCTGAATTTTGATTACGATCAACTAATTATTTTATCTCGTAAATTAAAGAACCTGATGTTATTTGGAATTAAATTTGGGAAATTTGGGTAATTTTAGCCAATAAACAGACAACCTGGCATTAGCAGCTTGTTCCATGACAACTGTTGTCTGTGCCACTGTTGTCTATATTGATTTTTCACACTTTGTATTTTTACCTATTTTTCATTTCATATATTTTCGGGATTCATTGACTCAGATAGGTGAATTTATGATTTCACTAGGTTAATTCTATTCATAAAAATTTAAATTAGGAGTATTTCTTAAACCGTTAAGCTTCACATTTCAACAGCTTAACTGAAACCTAGCATACGTAACAGGAACTGAGAGGGATATCGTAGAACAGAGAAACTGTGGTTAATATAGATAATTTGAAATTATTTTTGAATTCTGCATGTAAAATCATATAGGATACAGGTATTCTTTTCCCTGGGACAAATTCTTGGTTGACCAGTGTTATTCTTATCGCAGTTTACAAATCCAAGGATGGAAACATTACTCAATTTTGGAGTTTTGGAGACAGATGCCTCTTTTCACACACGCGCGCGCGCACTTATATATTAATGATGTACATAAATACATGGCAGTACACATAAAGTAAACACAGGCAGACAGATATACTGATATAACAAATTTTAAAAAAGGATAAAAACGTACAATCAGTGAAGAGACAAAAAAAACAGTAAGATGATACATGCTGATTTTATTAGGTATTTCTGTTTATTTAGAAACCTTCAATGAAATTAGGTATTTCTGTTTATTTAGAAACCTATAATGAACAGGTCAGATGCCAAACTAAAAACAATTCACAGAGTACAACCTTAAAGTTGACACCGATCCGCAGTTTTTTCGATTTTTAAACCTCTGTAACTTTTTTCTCCAATTTTTTCTCCACAACATGATACCTTTGTAGCGTTGGTGGAATGCATCCGCACTCTCTGAGATATGCAGTACAAATAATGTTGTAGCAGATAACAGTTAACTTTTAGCCGCTATTTGGACCCTGTTGTGTCCACTGCTCTGATTGGTTGGCATTGGCGCAGTTTGTCTCTTGACTTATTTCGCGCCAATGTGTAAACCAACCAATCAGGACCTTCCAATAAGATTATGTGACACAGTCTTTTGGGTTTTCTTCTGGAGCCTACCCTTAGCTTTAAAAGGCCCCAATTTCATTCGCTACACCTTCAAATCAATGACTGGAAGGCTACATTATCATAGCCGATTTTGAGATTTTTTACTTCCTTTTAAAAAATGTATATTTTGTGAATGTAAAAAAACTAGATCCGTCAACTTTGTTTTCTTATAACTTTCAGAAAAATGGTTACTTTTTGATAAAAATTTCTATAATTACCTTTCAGATTGTGTAGATTACGATTATATCGGACTTTAATATATATGAAAAATAGAAAAATGGCGGCTCGCACACATACTTATAGACATACTTCAGAATTTTTTTCAAAAGCAATTTCAAGTTTCGTTTCGTAGATGCAGATATGATGCATGTCTGCATGTATGTGTGCGTGCCCGTCAGTTTTCTATTTTTCATATAAAATTCCGAATATAAACCATTTCAAGCATAGTTGTAGAAAATTTCATTAGAAAATATCCATTTATTCTTAAAGTTATGAGGAAACAAAGACGTGGTGACACACATTTATGTTGGTACGCCATATATATATATATATATAAAAAATTTATAAATGTTATGTGAACGACAATATTTCGAAAAGAGTTTAATTATTAATTTCATGTGTATTTATGTGGGTGTGTGTTTGAAACGATAGATATAATTTACGATAAAAAATTTGCAGTTTCATTTTAATTAAAATACCAGATAAAGAAAACTAAAATCCCTCACCACAGTTCACATTCGTTTAGCGTCTCCGACTGTTGTTTTTGTTTCCTTCTACCAGTGTGACCGAAGTGTGAAACAAAATGCATTTTAATATATGTAAGATATATATATTGGGTTGGGCAAACTGTTCGTTTGCTTTTTTTCCCGTTGCGCATGTATACTCGTTAGATATCTGACCTCGCTTGCTTCTGTTCCAGCTTGCGACGAGACATGTGTTTTGTCTGCTTGAGATCTCAATCTTTTTGACATGATTCAATTCTATACTGTTTTTCTCCCCATCGTTTTCTCTCTCATCCTTTCTCTAATTCCCTTTTTTCTCCCCTTCACCGTTTACTATCTGTCTCTCTCACTCCCCCTCTTTCTCCTGTTCTCTCTCTCGTTGCTCACACGTGACTATTGTCCATCTTTCTTTTCCTCATGTAATCATCTTTTTGTTTCAGGACTATCCAAGGACTGGACGTATCCTATCTCTCTCTTCTATCTTTTCTCTTGTCAAAGAAAATATTTCTCCAGCGTTCGCTATTTCACTCTCGTTCTGGTCTAACGACCCTCCATCTTTATTTTCGTTCGGTTTCCTTGTGTTTCTACACTGTCTTGTTTTTGTGCCCAACTTTGACCCTCCATAAATCCCAAATTTTATTTGGTACCTATGAGTCTTCGAAGACTCATATTGTTGTTCAATGCTCGAAATGAGGAGTAGGTAGACAGCCGACAAGTGATGAAGGGTCGTTCTTTATGTTATTTGTCCTGTTTTCCATTTG
>NC_042999.1:127765152-127787652 GCF_006345805.1 Octopus sinensis | reverse complement strand
CATTCCACCATTTCCCTCCTGGAATTTAAGTGAAGAGTATTTAATAAAATGAAATGTTCCAGAGTTACTAGCATCATCTGAAAAAAAAAAATCATCAAATGTGAATTTGTTGATATGGCTGTTTGGTTTACTAAAGGCGTAGAAACCTTCATTCTATTAAAAAGACTATCTAATAAACAAATTCCGAAGAACAAGGGTGCAAGGGATGCTAGTGCACTCCCTAATAGTGGGGAGTGGGGCGTCAATGAAAATATTTTGAACATACTCCTGAAAAGCTTTATCGCCAAAACGAACGAGAATAGAAACATTTTGGGAATGATTTGAAACATTTGTTTCCTATTGTTGTATTCATCTGATTTGATTGATGTTCAAGTATGATCCTTTCTAATTTATTCCTGTCATCATCTAGGTCTTTTCAAGATGGCGAGCTGGCAGGATCGTTACCTCACTAGAAAAATGCTTAGTAGCATTTCTTCTGTCTTTATGTTCGGAGTTCAAATGCTGTCGAGGTCGACTTTGCCTTTCATCTTCTCGAGGTTGATAAAATAAGTAGCAGTTGAGTACTGGAGTCAAGATAATCGACTATCTTCTTCCCGCAAAATTTCAGGCCTTGTGATTATCTAAGTCTTTTTTCTCTGTGAAGATGCATGGTTTCAAGACTGTAAGAGAGTAAGTTCAATTCCCGGCGACGCTTTGTGTCCTTGAGTAAGGCGCTTATTTTGACGTTGCTCCAGTCCACTCAGCTGGCAACAATGAGTTGTACGTATAGTTTAGCAGGTTAGATGTGTCGCGCTGGATCTTCCTAAGAACAATGTTAAGGCTGTTATGAAGTGCTCAGTCACTCGCATATCTATTTCACGAGCAGACTGTTCCGTTGGATCCAGCGGGAACACTCATTGTCGTAAGCGACGGAGTGCTCCCCTTTCGTCACTAATAAAGGTAAAGAGGTAAAAGACTCCCCTTGGTCATGAATGACAATGAGATTGCACCTAGAAAGTTACCCTCCGAGGCACAAGTGAGGGAAAGGTTGTTTATGGAAGACCAGCAGTCACCCAAGCATACCAGCTTCACCTCTACACACCACTGATGTTCTCCAAGAGAAAGGCAAAGGCTGATACAGTTTAGCGACAGTGACGTCACAACACATTTCAGCAGTTGAGTGAATTGGAGCAACGTGAAATAAAGTGTCTTGCTCAAGAACACAACACGCAGCTCTGTTCGGGAATCGAACTCACTATCTCATGATTGTGAGCACTGCGCTCTAACCACTGGGCCACACACCTTCACAAAGACAAAGCCAACCTCGGTGGCATTTGAACTCAGAACATAAAGGCGGACGAAACGCCGCTAAGCATTTTGCCTGACGCGCTAACGATTCTGTGAACTCGCCGCTTGTTGCCACTAGTGAGACGCTAATATCTGAATCTTTCTTCACACTGTTCTATCAACTTTTATCAGCTGCAACCACTCTACCATTCTTCATTGATAATAAATTAAGGAGAAATTTGTTACAAGTATATATATATACATACATATATATATATATGTGTGTGTGTGTGTGTGTGTGTGTGTGTGTGTGTGTGTGTGTGTGTGTGTGTGTGTGTGTGTCTGTCTGTCTGTCTGTCTGTCTGTGTGTGTGTGTGTGTGATGCTCTGTATAGAAAATATGTAGTAGTGTTCAGATGATATGAACTCACACTCCGAAGTCTTTTTTGAGGACCAAGTCCATAGAATGGCTATAAGAAAAATCCAGGTGAGCTGATATAGATAGAGATACAAATAAACACGTTTGGGCTTGATATATAAAATACACACACACACATACACACGCATGCATGCATACATACATACATACATACATACATACATACATACATACATACATACATACATACATACATACATACATGCATACATACTGGGAGACAGAGGGGGGGGGGAGAAACAAAAACTGAACCAGGGAGTCATTTTTGATTTCCATCATACCTAGTTTGTTATAGGTATTAGAAAGCTCGCAAAACATTACGGCAAAATCCATTGACACAAGAGGGAATGCTAAGGGACATAACTTATCCCCATGATGTATTAGAGTTATTTCCCTTAGCATTTATTTTTTTCGTCAATAGAAGTAAAAATTGCAAGTGTAGATGACGTGTAAATTCTTTTATTTACCTATGTTGTCGTGAGAAAACATGAATACCATCTCGGCCCTCATACCCTTGACCTTGCGGAATATTGAGGATGTGACAGCTCGGCTAGTACTTATTTCAGTTGAGAAGACTAGAATAACGTGAAATGAAGGCCATTAATCAACGATACAATGACTTAATCGGTTCAGAAATCGAACCCGCATATTTATGACCGTGAGTCCAACACCCTAACCGCTAGGTCACTTGAAATATCTCACAGCTCGAGTGGATCTTCGTGAAAAAGTCGGGTTGTGACCAAAGAGAAAAATGGTTTTGTATATTATATTTATTAACTGATTCCCTGGTCTCGTTTATTCTCTTTGATTGTGAATAATAAAAATGAAAGAGCGTGGCTACGTGGTTAGGGTATTCAGCTCAAGAACATAAAGTCATGAGTTTGATTCCTCGCGGCGCGTTGGGTCCTGGAACTAGGCTCTTTATTTCACATTGCTCCAGTCCAATCAGCTGGCCAAAATGAGTAGGATCTATATTTCAAAGGGCCAGCCTTCAAACATTCTGTGTCACGCTGAATCTCCCTGAGGATCACGTTAAGGGTACGCGTGTCTGTGGAATGCTCAGCCATATGCACATTAATTTTACAAGCAGGATGTTCGAGTGACCAGATCAACTGGCACACCCGTCGATAAACTGGCACATCCGCAAGTTAAACAAGAGAAGGACTGATTTTTTTTACTAGATAAATCATTTTGAGAAAATATTTTTAAAATCTACCGTAAAAGATATATATGAAAGTGATAGGTCAGTTGGATTAAACGACTAATATTCTTAACTGAATTCAGTTTATGATTGACACGTCACAACTTGTCAAATCTTGCGACGCAAATTTGCCTGTAATTTACCCTAAAGATGTCATCAGTGCTTATCAAATAACGTTACCGTTGACATGATAGCTATTATTTCATTACCAGAGTAAGTAAGCGAAGTACTGGGAAATATATATAAATAAAGAAGAATGTAATTGCAACAAAGATGGTATGTAAATCAAGCTGACATGACAAGGTGTCTAATGAATGATTAAGCTTATCAAGAAAAGGTGTTGACATTTGTGTTTAGTGTCTAGAATAACAGCAAAACTTCCGCACAAAAGATAAGGTAACAAATAAAATAGCATTCGCGGAAAAACAGACCTTGACACTGAACAACTCCCATAAATTAAGATGTGTACAATTAGAGATACATAAATAAGTGTCAACATATTGTGTAAGTGTGTAAGAGAAAAAAGCTAACGTGGAATGAAAGATAGAATGGGGAATAAATATTAATGGGTAGCTAATCTTTTTTTATTTCTTTAGTATAAATAGGAGATGACTCCAGACATGTTTTAGGATCTAGCTTCCTCAGCAGAAGTTTCCTGAGTATGAATGTTCTACAGTATACCACATTCAAGCTTTTAGAAGGTTATTGATTATTTTGAACGCAGTACTTATTTAATTAAAACTCATTCGTTGAACATACACACACACAAACACACACACACACACACACACACACACACCACACACACACACACACATATATATATATATATATATATAAATATACATATATATATACACACACACACACACACACACATATATATATATATAATATATATATATATATATATATTATATATATATATATATATATTTCCCTTCTTTCCTGAGCGTCAAATAATACTTTAATTTTAAAAATATATATATATATATATAGTTATTTATTTCTATTTTAAATATATATATATATATATATAGTTATTTATTTCTATTTGTTTATTTATCTGTGTATTTATTATGTTTTCGGGATCCTCTATCGTCATATGTTGTGGTGTGTGCTAGTGCTCCATTCTAGTTTTCTATTCAGGCTAGGTTTATTTTCTATTATGTGTGTAGCTTCTGTAATTTGTCTGATTGTTGCATCTGTTCTATGTGTGGACAATATTTTAATTTCTATATTGTTGATTGATCCCCCGTGTTCCTGTTCGGCGTGTTATTACAGAATCGATGAGCTTTTACCTTCCTTGAGATGTCTCCAATGCTCATTTACCCGCTCTCCTATGTTTCTTGCCGTTTCCCCTACGTATGTCGTTGTCTTGTTACTGCATCGTCCCTCTATACATCTTATACTATAGACTACATCTCTGGCTTTACAGTTTGTTTGTGGGCTAAACTACGAGTAATGCCTTTAGCTCCTGTTAAAGTATTCGTATCATTTAAGCTAACTAACGGATACTCTTGCTTTGTTTTCAACACATTACACACGCCCGCGCACAGATGTATTAAACAAATTTGCATATACACATACATTAATAACGTCTTTTTAAAAAAAAAAAACATTGGTCGCTAAAACGCACATATCTGAGTGGGACGAGGCACAGGTAAACAGCCGGAGTAAGTCGGACAGTGTTGAGGAGGGCAAGTGCAAGCAAAGAGCTGCTGCGTATCGAAGCTATGCGATCGTGCTCGTAGTCGCCGCTCGTGTGGAAGCGATCGTCCTGTCTTCCGCTGCTGCTGCCCATCCAAGTCGGTACATATCTGAGTCGATCAAGGGTCAACCAACACATTGAATATAGATAGCTCCTTCTTTTATGAAATTCTTCCACTGAAAAAATACCTAATTAACGACATTCGATATGAAAATTTTAATTAATTTAATTTAATTCCTCAAATTGAATTAATTGGGTATGGAAACAGCTGTAGGAGCAAGGAATTTGATATTGTACAGAATTGAATATGTTCAAATAAACTGATGTCTCTATACGTCAATTTCTCCAGTTTCTTTTTCTATTATATATATATATATATATATATATATATATATATATAGATAGATAGATAGATAGATAGATAGATAGATAGATAATAGATAGATAGATAGATAGATAGATAGATAGATAGATAGATAGATAGATAGATAGATAGATGCATGCATACATACATACATACATACCCTAAAACCTTAAAATCAGTACAAACGCACGAATGATGTCATAAATAACAGTGGCAAACGAAAAATACACCGCCGATAGTTGTTGACAACGGCACTAATTTTATTCAGTTGAATACACGTCATTGATTGGCTGAAATTACCGAAATACGAGAACTTTAACGTGAAATAACTTCGTAAATATAAGTTTTTCTCAAAAATGCTAAGAGTAAAATATGTTTTATATGGCACATTCTACAAGTGTCCGAAGTTTGAAAGTGTTTAGTTACAAAAAATTATTTTTTAAATCTGTAGGTCAGAAGGTAAAGATCCTAGAGATGTCCCAGAAGTTGTTCCTCTTCGATTACTATCGCAAACAGCAGTAGCTTTCTTCAAGCGAATACACGTCGTTGATTGGTTAAAATTACCCAAATACGACAACTTTAACACGAAATAACTTCTAAAATAGGAAATTTTGTCAAAAACGTTAAGCGTAAACCATATTCTACGTGAGAAATTCTACCAGTATTCGAAGTTTCAAACTGTTTAGCTAAAAAAAAACTGAATTAAAACATCTGTGATCGAGATGAATAGACCCGGATTAGGTTCTGGATTGTTAAATCAACAAGTTGTTATTTTGAAATCCCTGAGCAAATATTTTAGTATAGGTTGACAAGAGGATTAATTCGAAGGAGAGAAACACTGAAATAAATCGGAAATAAATTGCCAAAGTGATTGCTTGTCTTTTCACAAAGAGACGAAGCCGAGCTTGATGCTCGATTGCAGAAAACTATTTAGAAATAAAATTTGTAGCGTGACACAAGAAGCCAGCGCCATTTTGTGCGAGATCGTGCCGTCTGAGACAAAAGCAAGATCTCGCCTATAACCATGTTGCCATGCGCGAGACCACAGCGAGGCTCTCGTGGGCAACCTCTATTTGAGGAAGCCTTCACTTTCTCGCTTATGCTGAGAAACACTGCGAACTGGCAGCTCACAGTGGATTCTTATCCTGCTCTAACTTTACCCGTTATCTCCAGAGGTAATGTACCTCATGTGAGCGGAGCAATAACGGACCACGCGCTGCCATACAGAGGGTCACTGGGAGCGACCCACATGAACGAGAACTAAAATAAACAACTATTGAATTGCACTCCGCTTGTAAGCTTCTTCTTTCGAGTTCCAGATCCTAAGACTACAGAAATAATTGTAATGGGAGAAGGTGATACTCCACAGGTGTCATGAACCTTCTAGTCTCATTATAAATTAATTATAATCTAATATACGCTGATTCTAAACAATACGCACGCACAACATCCACACGCGTACGCGCATATATATTATTTAGAAGCAGCTCGAGGTATATAAACAAAATCGAACACACATACACAAGGTATGTGAGTTTTAATTCGTAGGTCGATTGCGGTTTTTAGGCATATGAGAATATATTCTCTTTGCGCCTGGTGTAAAAAAAAAAAAAACACCTGAAAGTAAGTCACAGTCAATCGAGACAACTCACATCAGGTCCTTTCTCGGAGCGACAGACATTGATGTTTCGTAATTGTTTTGACTTATCAATGTCGCATACCCAGCAAGACCCGCTGCAAGCCATATCGCCAACTATGACTATAGGGTAAATGGTCACCATTTGCCAACCAACGAACTAACAACACACAAACCTTGTATATGTGTACTCGGTTTTGCTTATATAGCTCGAGCTACTTCTGATTCATATTTGAATTTTTTTCCGTGACATGAAACGTTGGGACACGCCACCAAATGGTGTCTTAACCATGTAGAATATAGTCATAGTCGGCGATACGGCTTGCAGCGGGCCTTGTTCGGTATGCGACATTGATAATAATAATAATAATAATAATAATAATAATAATAATAATAATAATAATAATAATAATTGTGTACAGTGCTCAGGTGCACTACAACTAATCTAAAGTGTATATATAATCAGGTGTAGTTTCGGCGGATTTCGGAAAGCATGAGGGCCTTAAAGGATGCAGTGTCATGGCAGTCAACAACTGACGCAGGCAGTTTATTTCATGCTTCAGCAACTCTGGGCGTGAAAAAATGTTTCCAAAAGTCATGGGAGCTGTGTTGTTTTCTGACTTTGTAGGCATGTCCACGTGTGTTAGACACATGGAGATCAAAAAGGTGTTCAGTGTTGTTGTTGGTGAGGTTGTAACGTGAAAGGATCTATCATCGAAGCACTGGCAGGGTGTCGAGATCCTTTCTAGTCACATACAAAAATTCTTGTAGAAAACAAACAGACGAAACTCAGGTTAAAGGTGAACAGACAACTTGGTTTATTGATTCATGGTTGTACGTTGTCTGATGGGGGAATAGACAGCCTCTGAGATACTGCTGGTGTTGGTCGTTGAGGTTGGTTGAAGTTGGTTGAAGCTGGTGTGTGGCTGTCAGAGCCGGAAAACCGTGACCGATCGCAGTGCTGTCTTGAGCCGAAGAGAGAGATTTGAGGTTCGCGGGCTCGAGAGATGTTTTCCCGCACATGCGCATGGGGAAGACTTCCGGTGGCCACCCGGAAGTAGTCCCATTCTGCGCATGCGCGCCGAACCCTACACAGTAGCATCACTACAGGGCTCCCCTCCGAGTGCGAAGTACGGCAACCAGAATTTGTGGTGGTGCTGCAGAAAACAGAAGGCTTGCCGATCCCCCAGAAGACTTGGTACATACTATTATACAATAAGAAACATTTTAAAGAAAGTTAAATGTAAATTGTTTTTGAAAGTTTCTTGGGCCAATGCACTGTTCTGCCCGATTTTGTAACATACGGTGTGCTCGGGGCACCCGTTGACGGCGAGGGTGGTGTTGTAGGAGCCGGTGAAGGTGATTGTGCAGGTGAAGGCGTTTGTGCAGGTGAAGGCGTTTGTGCAGGTGAAAGTGTTGTTAAAGGTGCATAGGTGGGTGTGTCAAGGTTGTCATCAAAAGATGAAGACGTCTCAAAATGTGCCTTTTTTAAACGGTCCACGGAAACGGTCTCCGAACGACCATTTATCTCAATCGTGAAAACCTTTGGTGTGCGAGAAAGCACACGAAAAGGTCCTTTATAGGGAGAAACAAGTGGGCCCTTCACAGAATCGTCCCGAACAAAAACATGCGACCAGGTGTTCATATCCGGTGGAAGATGGGACGGTGGAGATTGCTTTCTGGGAAGCATGGGCGGAAGGTTTGAAAAATATTCCCGCAGTCTGGTGACATAGGTCGCCGGATCATGGGGCGGGGAAGTGTCTGGCACCAACATCGTACCGGGCAATGCCAGTGTGGTACCATACAGCAGCTCTGCAGCAGAAAACCCCAGGTCTGCCTTGACAGCAGTCCGACAGCCGAGAAGCACAATGGGCAGAAATTCGATCCAGGACTGTGGGTCCGAAGAGGCACGAAGAGCGGCCTTGAGCTGTCTATGGAACCGCTCAACCAATCCATTAGACGCTGGATGGTAGCTTGTGGTGTGGATATGGTGCATACCCAAAATTCGCGACAATTCGCGAAATAGCGAGGCCTCAAACTGTCGTCCACGATCAGTTGTCAATCGGGACGGGACTCCGAAACGAGAAATCCAGTTTGAAACGAAAGCTCGCGCAACAGTCTCAGCAGAAATGTCTGCTATCGGAATGGCTTCTGGCCAGCGGGAGAAACGATCGACACAAGTTAATAGATAAGAGAACCCGCGACTCACAGGCCATGGTCCAACCAGATCGATGTGGACATGGCGAAAACGGGCCTCCGTGGGGGGAAATTGTCCAAGCGGGGCACGAACGTGCCGTTGAATCTTGGATCGTTGACACTTGGAGCAGGTGCGTGTCCAACAAGTAATTGTGCGACGCATATTCGGCCAGAAAAACCGAGCAGTGATTAGTTGAGGGTGGCAGCGATGCCAGGATGTGATAAGGAGTGCAGTGCTTCAAACACTGAGCGTTGATGGGTCTCAGGCACCAGTGGCCTGGGAGATCCAGTTGAAGTGTCACAAAGAATGGTGCCTTCGGCTGACGGAAGCGGAAGGTAGGAAAACTGGCAACAGGAGAACTTGGGAGAAGTTAAATCTAACGACGCCAAAGGTGGCTGCTCCTGCGATATGGCAGCTAAGTCGATAGCAGCAGGAGACGAAAGGGCGCAAACTGGAAGGCGAGAGAGAGCGTCAGCAGGAACGTTCTCTTTTCCAGGTATGTGTCGAATGTTGCTAGTAAATTGAGAGATAAAATCCAGGTGCCGAAAAGCACGGGGTGAGAGTTTGTCCGTTTTTGAAAACAGGGCAAACGTAAGGGGCTTGTGATCCGTATAGATCACAAAATCTCGCCCTTCAAGTTGATGCTGGAAATGACGAACCGATAGATAGATCGCTAGGAGCTCACGATCAAAGGTGCTGTATCGTCGTTCAGCTGGTTGCAGTTGACGGGAAAAAGGCTAGAGGTCGAACATGGTCATCCACTGTGTGTTGTAACACAGCGCCAATCGCAGTGTCCGATGCGTCCACAGTCAAAGAGAGAGAAGCACCAGGAACTGGATGTGCAAGCAAAGAAACAGAAGCCAGCTCCTTCTTAATGGACTCAAAGGCTGTCACTGCCTCAACAGAGAGGGTGACTTGACTGTCCTTTCTAGGAGAGTCCTTTAACAGCCTGGTGAGAGGTAGCAGCTTATCTGCACAACCGGGAATGAAGCGTCGGTAGAAATTGACCATCCCTAGATAATGCCTGAGCTGGCGCAAGGAAGTGGGGGGTGCGATGCGTTGAATGGCATCGACTTTTGACGAGAGGGGGCTGATTCCAGTCGAATCAATATGATGCCCTAGAAAATCTAGGGAAGAGCGTCCGAAAACACACTTGTCGGGGTTTATGCGTATGCTATACGCGCGAAGACGCTGGAAGAGTTGAGAAAGGTGCCGGAGATGATTTTCTCGTGTGTCGCTCGCAATGAGTATGTCATCGACATAGGCAAACACAAAATCAAGACCGCGGACAACCTCATCAATGAAACGCTGGAAGGTGCTAGTAGCATTCCGCAAAAACCGAAACTCATGTACAAAAACTCAAAACACCCAAACGGGGTAGTGATTGCAGTTTTTGGAACGTCGGCTGGGTTGACCGGTATTTGGTGGTAAGCGCGTATCAGATCGACCTTCGAAAAAATGGTACAACCATGGAGATTTGCTGTAAAGTCCTGGAGATTTCTAATCGGATAGCGATCGGCTATTGTGACGGCATTGAGGCGTCGATAGTCTCCAACCGGGCGAAAATCAGACTCGCCCTTTCGCGCCAAATGAAGGGGAGATGCCCATGGGCTGGTGGAGGGGCGTATAAGGCCAAGTTGAAGCATGTGCTCAAACTCGGCTCTGGCCGTTTTAAGTCGGTCTGGCGCTAGGCGCCGGGGCGTGAGAATACAGGTGGCCCATTGGTGGTGATGAAATGGAGGGTCGAGTGGGTAGGATTTTCCGGTTTAAAGGCAATGTCCACTAGCTCCGGAAATGAAACCAAAAGAGAGTGAAAAGGGTCTCCAGAGGTGGCAACAAAGAATGTCGGGCTAAGGACCGCAGTGGTGGAACTCCCAGTCGGTGTAGAGAGCGACGTCGTGCTATCAAGAAGCCTCCGACGCCTGACATCCACCAATAGGTTAAACCTATCCAGGAAATCAGCGCCGAGAATAGGATGCGGGATGTCAGCGATGACGAAAACCCATCGAAAGTCTCGACGAAGGTTGAGGTTGAGGCGCAGCGAAATCTGACCGTAAGTGGTTATGGGAGACGAGTCAATAGCATGCAAGACAATCGAAGAGCGCTTCGGCTTGTCTGCAGCCAGACGAAGGGGCCAGATGCTGCAACAGGAGCCGGTGTCTACCATGAAGAATTCTCCGACACCAGATCTTTTACAAAAACTGCACGATTTTTGGAATGGCGATGGAAGAAGGTGACGTGCTCACCTCCTCCGGACTTAGTTTTCCGAGGGCTTGAAAATGCACGGCTGGGTACACCGATCTGCCCTTTTGGTAGAGCGACTACGACTGCGTTGTCGGCGCTCGATCGCACGGGATAGATCGTCGATTCGCCGCGTGAGCGCATCAATCCGCTCGGTTAGTGAAATTTGCGCAGGGCCCCCTATACATGCACAGAGGCCTCGCGATGGAGATGGATTCGGAAATTCCAGTATTCCATCGGCCATCGTGGCAATCTGAATATTGCTCTCCCCCGAACGTGTGTTGCGGCGGAGGATTTCTGCTTTCACAGACGCGTATGTGGCATCCGGGTGGGGACTTATTATTAGATCCCTGATCGATGCGGCGAGTCGGGGATGTAAGCCGGAATATAGCAGGTGCAACTGCTGCTGTGGAGAAATGGCATGTGCATCAAAATACCACTCCACTTGGGCAAACCACAGGCCCATATCCCCCGTAAATGAAGGCAAACCTGAAGCCATGCCTTTGTCGGAAGGAATCTGTGAGAAGGGGGCAGAAGGTATGGTCTAGAAGTGGAGAGAGAACACGTGGAACCGAGAAGGCAATTGAAAATTGTGTTTGTGTGTGCACCTCGTGGGTAGCAAAAAAAAAAAAGGAATAAGTGTGTACAAGGAAAACAAAATACAGAAAAGGAAAAAAAAAATGAATGTGTGTGTGTTTTCTTTTTTCTTTCTTTTTTTTTTGTACTGTGTGCGATGAATAAGGTTATTTGACCCACCTCGCCGTGCTAAAAAGGAGAAAAATAGGAAAAAAAAATATGAATTTCCGCGCTCTTCGGCCCCCCAAAAAAATCTGTTCGCTGTGTCTTCTTCTATCCTGTTCTTTTTCTCAACTAGGGGTCACCAATTGTAACGTGAAAGGATCTATCATCGAAGCACTGGCAGGGTGTCGAGATCCTTTCTAGTCACATACAAAAATTCTTGTAGAAAACAAACAGACGAAACTCAGGTTAAAGGTGAACAGACAACTTGGTTTATTGATTCATGGTTGTACGTTGTCTGATGGGGGAATAGACAGCCTCTGAGATACTGCTGGTGTTGGTCGTTGAGGTTGGTTGAAGTTGGTTGAAGCTGGTGTGTGGCTGTCAGAGCCCGGAAAACCGTGACCGATCGCAGTGCTGTCTTGAGCCGAAGAGAGAGATTTGAGGTTCGCGGGCTCGAGAGATGTTTTCCCGCACATGCGCATGGGGAAGACTTCCGGTGGCCACCCGGAAGTAGTCCCATTCTGCGCATGCGCGCCGAACCCTACACAGTAGCATCACTACAAGGTGGTTGATAACTTTGTGGGTGTTTACCAAGTCCGTCGCCAGACGCCGGAGCTTCAGTGAATCCATGCCCAGGGAAACAAGGCGCTCAGAATATGGTAGGTGTCTGATGGAGGGTATGCGTTTGGTTGCACGTCTCTGGACAGATTCCAGGAGGTCAATGTTCTGAGCAAGATAGGGGTTCCAAACTGATGATGCGAATTCCAAGTGTGGTCGTACCATAGCTGTATACAGTTTTAAATAGATGGCTGGAGAGCGGCTAACAAAAGTCTTGGTGAGTGATGCCAAGACACCCTCGGCCTTCTTGACAATTTTAGAGATATGCTTTGTCCAACGCAAATCACTGCTGACAGTGATGCCTAGGTCACGCTCGCAAGAGGATTTCTTGATATCAGTGTTGTGGAGGGAGTATGTGGACGCATTGTCAAAACAATGTCGAAACATCGGTGTCTGTCGCTCAGAGAAAGGATCTGATGTGAGTTGTCTCGATTGACTGTGACTTACTTTCAGATGTTTTAAACACCAGGCGCCTAAAAACAGCCGCCGATTCACGAACTAACAACACCCATACCTCGATTTTGTTATTTATATATATATATATATATATATATATATATATATTATATATATATATATATATATAATATATATATATATATATAAATCCGAGTTCATTTTTATCAATTACCTATGTAGTTAACTTTGCCTTATATCCTTTCGGAGTCGATAAAATACAGTATCAGTCGATGGTATCAGCTAATTCTCCCCTCCACCACCACCACAAAATTTCAGGCCTTCTGCCAAAATTTGGAACCATTATTCAGTCTGATATGGAAGAACTGCACCTTTGACCTTTATATATATATATATATTTTAATTTCTATGAGGTAATTCTTTTGTAAAAAAGAATGTGGAAAGGATTGAGTTATTGAAGGATGCATTTAAAAAAATGTTTTTTTGCTGGGAAGTGATTTAGCGTGGGGCTTTTGTGGATGGTAAGAAAATGTACAGATGACGAGTTAGATACAGTGGGTGAAGAGAAGCAGAAGCCATTCTAGAATCGATAGGTGAGATATACACAGAAAAATAATGACTCAGTAAACAGTGGCTGTAGTGTGTGGTTGTAGCCAGTGGTGTAAATAGAACCTGGGCTGTCTGGCGACCCTTGAGTTTGGCATCCTTCCATAAGTCTCCAAGCCTATACAAGTTTATACAGCAGACCCAAAAGTGGTGCCTTCGTACAAGTGTCGCCCAGAGTGGATGTCCCCATCCGCTCGCTCCAAGCTACGCTTTGGGTTGTACTCCAATTAGTCGAATGGTCTTCTCTTAAATGTGGTCTAAACTTTTTGTGTACGCAACAACAACGTCACTCCAGACATGAGAACATTATTCCAATGTGGTCTTAATCGCGCTATCTGGTGAATGAATATAGAATGCCCCTATTCAAAATTTAGGTATTGGCATCAGACGTGTAAACAAAAGATGCAAGTATGAAAATACTGGATAGTCCCCGTCCTGCATGGTCTTTCATACAGCAGTGATCTGACTACTTTGATGTCTGACGGATAATGATCAATGTGCATTTTGTAAAGCGCAGTAGTTGAAGCCAATTGTTACCTATAATGTAGCCGGTTAATGGCTAGTTTGTTTACAACCTTTAACTCCATTAACTACAACGAAATTGATACCTTTATGTGCTAATAGAATAAATATACTGAGAATACAATATGAAACATTTATCAAGATTGATAGTTGTAATTTATTATGCTTCACACATTCGCCTGGTGGACAATAACTCTTTTGTTTACATCCAACTTATTTACATAGTACTCCAAATGTTCTTTATAGCCAACTTGAAATTCCTTGAGAACTATTCAAAGATTGATGGTCTCTGTGTTCTTGATAACTCTGTTTATTGGCTCAAATGACTCAAATGTTATCTACCTTGGCTTTTATCTGATAGAGCAGTCATGGCAAACTGCAACCTGCAGGACTCTCTGGCTAGCACCCCGTGAGAAACTACCTTGTTTTTATTTTTAGTCGTGCATGATGTTGAGTCATGTCTCATGCAGCCTGCTTCTCGAAAAAGGTTGCCTATGCCTGTGATAGAGTTTTTGCTTAAAGCTGGTTGCTATAAAGTCACATTCATCTGATGTGCCTAAATAGAACATGGCTCAGTGGTTAGAGCGTCGAGCTTACGATCGTGAGGTTGTGAGCTCGAATCCCGGACCGGGCTGCGTGTTGTGTTCTTGAGCAAAGCACTTTATTTCACGTTGCTCCAGTTCACTCAGCTGTAGAAATGAGTTGCGACGTCACTGGTGCCAAGCTGTATCGACCTTTGTATTTCCCTTGGATAACACTGGTGGCGTGGAGAGGGGAGGCTGGTATGCATGGGCGACTGCTGGTCTTCCATAAACAACCTTGCCCGGACTTGTGTCTAGGAGGGTAACTTTCTAGGTGCAATCCCATGGTCATTCATGACCGAAGGGGGTCTTTACCCCTTTTTTAATCGTTTCTAGTCGACAAGAAATTACATATTGGCTGATGAATTATTATTTATTTATATGCTCTATATTTTTTTACAGCAGATCAAGTTTAAAAAATGATGCATGAATAACTGACGAGAGTAGCAGGAGATCAGTGGACTGAATTATCTATAGTATTTAGGTTCCGAATTCAAATCTCGCTGCGATCGATTATTGCTTTAACACGCCCCAGTTCAAAAAGTATGGACTCCCTATCGAGCATTGAAGCTTTTGAACTTTCCTGATCAAATGGGTTTCCCCTCAACAGGTAAGTTCATTAACTTTCTGTAGCCATAATGTAATTCCCAAACAGAATTAAGATGACACTATATGTTAAATAGTTGGCTCTTCGAATTACAGGCACAGTCCATCCGATGAGCTTCGATACACTTTCCGTTTCTATCAGGAAGATTTGATCAATTCGTGGCTACTGGATAAGATTCCACGCAATGGGATCGAACTCAGAACCTCACGATTGCTAAACGAATTTCTCAACCATTCTTCCATACCTGTGCGCCATATTTACATTACATCTATCTGTGCTACGTACGCACGCGCACGCAGATATACACACACACACACAATGGAATCGAACTCAGAACCTCACAGTTGCTAAGCGAATTTCTCAACCATTCTTCCATACCTGTGTGCCATATTTGCATTATATCTATGCGATATACGCATGCGCGCGCATACACACACACACACACACACATACACAAGCACACCCGCACATTTGCTAAGATATCTATGCATATACATTATGTAAACTTACATTTTGAACCCTCATTGAAACGAACGCTAATTCACTATTCTA
Organism: Octopus sinensis; assembly: GCF_006345805.1. NCBI lineage: Eukaryota > Metazoa > Mollusca > Cephalopoda > Octopoda > Octopodidae > Octopus > Octopus sinensis. The sequence goes on along the minus strand of NC_042999.1, from coordinate 127,771,954 downwards.
AAAAGTTGTGAAATAAACAATGTTTGCATTCTGAAGTTTAAATATGTTAGTAATAATTTTTCAACCCCCAAATTTAAATCTGGCTTTCGCTTTCATATGACTCACTTCAATTTATTTTTAATAGCTATCAGTTCTATATGGTACATATTACTGTTGATGTAGATCGGTCGTCTGTTTATTTTTAAAGTAACAGGATTTGAACCAGACTCAACAAAAACAGCTTCCCACCACCTGAGATCTCGTTACAAAATCTAACGTAGAAATAGTCGGTTTTCTCGTTTACCTCAACATCCTGCCCACTTTAAAATTTAAACTGTTCCAGCTGCAGTTATATCATTTACAGGAGGAGACCTACATATACACTGCACGGCGCATACATGCGTTATGTCGTGTAATCCTCATCAGCTTAAAATCAACTGTCTTGAAGTAAAATTACCTAGTCTGTTCGGTACCAAAGATCGTGAATGATAAGTTCATTTCGCAATGCAGGGGGATTTGGCGTGTCTTCGGAAACCACAGCTTTAACTGTTTCGGATTACCAAAACTAGAAAATAGGTTCTAGATTTTTTGATAAATTTACATCCTAACTAAATTATCTCATCAATTTAACCCCTCTTGACACCAACTTGCGAAAGACCACCTTTGGTTCTGTGATACGTACTTCCTGTTTTAAAGTGCTCTAAATCAAAATTGGCAAGACTTCCTCCCGTTCCCCCCTCCCCCCCAAAAAAACACCCTTAAAAAATTTTTTTTCGACACAAACACCCACTTTTCGGCTACGAGAAATACGAATCTGTCAAAAAATTGGCAAAAATCGACATATCTAAATTACACCCCGCCATTTCCTTCAATTTCGACTTTTCAATTTTTTTTTGTCAAAATATGCGGAATATATCTTTGAAAAAAATTTTTTTTAATAATTTTTTTAATAATTTTTTTTCTAAGTATTTGGGAAAATACGGACATCATGATCTGGGCAAAAATTTCAAAACATTTCTGTACTTACGGTTACGGTTTTAGGGTTAGGGTTAGGGTTTTACGGTTAGGGTTAGGGTTAGTGTTGGGGAAAAAAGTCAAAATTGAAGAAGCTGGGGTAGAAAGGGTTGGGGGATGTTCACAGTGCCATTTTGGCAATTTTCCAGATCCTCCGTATCTGAAAACAGAGATTTTTGGCAAAAAAAAAAAAAAAGATTACAAAAATAAACAATTTTGGGAGAAAATGGTGGGGGGCGGGCGGAAGTCTTTCCTCAAAATTTTCCATTATAATTTCATGCTAATTTATGTCCCAAACACTAGCTTAATAATGACAATGTTATTTTACTAAATACTGCTTTATTTTCAAAATTAACTGCAACAGAGGCAGTATATACAAAGAGAAATATGGTGACAAAAGTGTACAATACTCAGAGATAAAAAGCAATTTTGTGAAGTACTGTCGCCATTGGAAGAAATTAAATAGTTTTAGAATCATTATCTGTCTTTTTAAATATTTATCCTATCTTAGGTGCAGGCATGGTTGTGTGTTAAGAACACTTGTTTCCCAACCATATGGTTCTGGGTTCAGTCTCACTGCGTGGCACCTTGCGCAAGTGTTATCTACCATATCCTCGAACCGACCAAGGCTATGTGAGTGGATTCCGTTGATCGAAACTGAAAGAAGCCCATCGTATATATATATATATATATACTTGTGAGTGTCTGTGTTTGTCTTCTACCACCAGTTGACAACCGGTAATAGTGTGTTTACATCTCCATAAATTAGTTCGGCAAAAGAGATCGATAAACTAAGTACCACGCTTAAAAAATGTACTGTGGTCGATTAATTCACCTAAAAAAATTTCTTCAAGGCAGTGCCCCAGCATGGCTGCAGTCTAACGACTAGAACAAATAAAAGATAAAAGATACAAAATATCTATCAGCATGATATTATACTAACAGTTACGGTTATAATTATATCCTGTTTACTGGTATACATTAACTTCCATCAAGAATTAAAATCAAGGGTTGATCTTGATTGCAGTGAGGTTACCTTTTAACTCCAAGTAGCTTGATAATTTCTATAAAAAATAAAACATCAACTCGAATCAGATGTGTTTCTGGTAACAGTCAATCGCTTTCAAGTTCGGTGAGAAGGAGTTTACCTGTTTTGTTGTAGTACCAATGTAAATAAATATTTTGCTTTAATCTTCTCCACATATTTTTTTATGCTAATAAGATAGATTTCTTTCTAAAATATTTTTCTACTTGAAAGAAACTGAGAAAATAAATACTGTTAATATACACAGTTTGATTTAGACAATTATGTTTCTATAAAATAATGAACTTGGACGTGTATCATAGACTTGGGGGGAAATTCTTCTTTCCCATTCATTGTATATACATGCATTCAAACGTAGCAGGGAATAGCTAGCCTTTGGCTGCTACTTGGATCTCATTGTGTTCACTACTCTGACTGGTTGGTATTGGCGCAATTTGTCTCTTACTCTGTTGCACCAACTTGCCCTGTATGACCAGTTGGAGGCCCTAAATAGGATCATGTGGGACAGTCTGTTTATCACCCTGTTTGAACCTACACTTCCTTATAAAAACTCAGTTTTTTCTTGTCCTGGAGTCTTTGGTTCCAGACCTTTTAAGGTTTAGCCACTGACCACAAAGACACAACTGCGTAAGGATGATTAAGAGAACAGCTATTGATATGTTAACATGTCTGTCTGTGTGCATCATGTATACTGAATAATAGACAGGCTGTCACGAGAACAAAATGTATGTGTGCATGTAGGCATAGATGCAATCGTGTGTTAAGAACATATAAGGATAGTGATGAAGGAGACAGTGAATGAGTCTGTAGCCATCGAAGTGTGAAGTAAGTTCATAGACACAAGAAAGACCAGTTCATTGTCAATAGTACACAGTAGTTGGAATACTGTATCAAGAAATGGCGGTCATGATGCTAAGCCAGTTACAGGTACCTATAGTCGTGGCTGTGATGCTGCTGCCTGGGTCACTTGTACAAGAGTTCATGTAGGTCATTAACTCATTGTTGATCTGTGGTGAAATAATTCACAAACAGTGACTGTTGGAACCTGGGTGAATTGCTTGCTGAGCTGTGTACAGAGAGAGATGATGTTGACGATATTTAGGACATGATGGTGGCGACGAGGAAGGAGGTTGCTGTAATGCTGTTGGACGAAGTTGGTAAGTCTCAATGTGGCTGCTGTGATGGTGGTGTTGTCTGGCATTGTCACTGTAACTGGCTATCTTTGTGGTCAGTGGCTAAACCTTAAAAGGTCTGGAACCAAAGACTCTGGAACAAGGAAAAACTGAGTTTTTATAAGGAGCTGTAGTTCAAACAGGGTGGTAAACAGACTGTCCCATGTTATACCCGGCAAGTTGGTGCAACAGAGTAAGAGACAAATTGAGCCGATACCAACAAATCAGAGTAGTGGACACAAGGGGATCCAAGTAGAGGTCAAAGGCTAGCTATGTTTGAATGCACATATATGTGATGAATGGGGTAGAGGAAATTCATTCAAGTCTACGCTTTGCAACTGTGTGGATCATAGTTCAATTGCACAACACAGTATCTAAGACATGTGACTTTATTATAGCATCGGCACCATATATGGTAGACAGATGTGCAGAAAACTCTCGTGTGTGTGTGTATGTGTGTATGTATGAGTGTTTACATATGAAAAACATCGCTTGTATAAATAATAGACTTGCAGGAAAATGCAGGGGCAAGAAGGAAAATATTCCCGTCAATCTGCAAAAGCACAGACAAGAAGTGGAAGTGTAAAGATATTGCAATTGGAATTGGAATTTGAATTTGAATTTGCCTCTTGGCGAATGGTTTGGATGAAAAACATAGGGGAAAGATTAAAGGGAAGACTAAGGTGTCCTTTGGCAGCATGATGGTTAAATCTGTAGGACCATTTTCTGTCTGCCATAGCATGTGCATGTCTAATTGGATACATACCGAATAATTTATGCTGACTCTGAGAAAGAGAGATAAAAATGGGGAAGATCCAAGTTGGCTAAGCTTTAATAAGTTGTGAGTGTTGAAGGGTAAGAGAGTTTTATGAATATCAAGAGTGGTGAATTTTTAGACCTTCGTCGGCATAGATTTTGAAGCTATTTCTTTCTAGTTGGGATAAATTTGGATCATTTCTATTTGGCCGTCACTTTTCAATTTCTTCCATTTTCATATCAATTGATTTCATATTTGGTGTATTGGTGTTGTTGTATATAATAATCATTGACATGAAATGTTTTCACCATAAGTTAATAAATTAAAGAGTTAATTGCTTTTAAAGTTTGCAAATTTTGGGTAATCTTAGCCAATCGAAAACCACAGACATGTAGGAGTCTGTTTCCATAGTAACAAGCTAAGCTGTTTATATCTTAATAGAAAGTAGGCACATTCCCACACCACTTATCTCTTGAACTGACAAGATACTATTTATTTGACTGTTACCAGGCAAATTAAAATACATCCTAATCACTTTCCCTCCTCCAGATAAATTCAAATTTCAGTATGCCTAAATGTCACCTCAGTGGTGATTGGAAAAATTAAAGCTGAAAATTAAGTAATTTTCAATGTTACATCACCATACTATACAATTACTTAACTCCTTCCCATCATTTACCATATTTTATTTTATAGCAAAGATCCATAAAGAATTCTTTTTATGAAGGAGTTAGAATTAAAAAAGCTGGGTATAGTTTCACATTTGAATGCAACTCAAAGCTTTTATTTATGTCTATTTCAATTCCAACTTAAACTGGAATATCTTAAATCTTGCACTTCTTATTCTGCACTTTTCCAGGTTCATTATTTTTCCTGCTTAGATATACATAAACTCCCTCACCCATAAACATGCACAGACCTCTCTCTCTCTCTCTCTCCACACACACATTTAACTCCTTGTTATAAGAACACTGTGTTCATTGTTGTTCAATGACATTGCCCTGTCCTTCAGCTACATGACTTACCTTGTCAACCAACACTTCTTAACATCAAAATAGAAGCCCTTTTACCTGCTATATCATTATTTGCACACTTATCTATTCACAGTCAACTAGCAAGAAGAACAAACTATATTCTTTCTCTTTTTTTTATTTAAATATAGAATGTTCCAATTTATTCTGTGAAGGCGCATGGCTCAGTGGTTAGAACATTGGGCTCACAATCATGAGGTAGTGAGTTCGATTCCTTGCCAGGGCAGTGTGTTGTGTTGTGTTCTTGAGCAAAACACTTTATTTCGCATTACTCCAGTTCACTCAGCTGTAAAATGAGTTGCAACATCACTGGTGCCAAGCTATATTAAACTTTTCATTGGAAACTTTTCAGTGGCATGGCGTGGTGTGGAGAGGAGAGGCTGGTATACATGGGTGACTGCTGGTCTTCCATAAGTAACTTTCCCCGGACATGTGTCTTGGAAGGTAACTTTTAAGGTGCAATCCCTTGGTTGTTCTTGACCAAAGGGGGTCTTTACTCTTTCTAATTTGTCTTTTTTATGCATAAACCACCAATGCAAAAGCATAGTGAATTATTTCAATGTTCTCAAGATTTGTTAAACAATTATTTTTGTTTTCAAAATCACATTTACTTTTCTATTACTATTATTTTTACTTTTTTTGTTTCAAGTTAGCAACAATTAGAACAATAACATAATAGCAATCTAACATTAATGGTAGTTACAGCATCATCATCATTATTATAAGGCAGTGAGCTGGCAGAATCGTTAGGATGCTGGATGATCTGCTTAGCGGTATTTTGCCCATTGCAATATTGAGTTCAAATTCCGTTGAGGTCGACTTTGTCTTTTATCCTTTCGGGGTCGATAAATTAAGTACCAGTGAAACACTCGGTTGAGCAAATCGACTTATTCCCTCCCTCAAAATTTCTGCCCTTGTGACAAAATTTGAAAGTATTATTATCAATGGTTATGCGCAATGAGAAAAATACGCCAGCCAAAGTAGTGAGGAAGACAATCATGGTATCTTGTTTTTCAATCCTCAAATGAACAACTGTAGGAAACCTCTCCTGAAATAAAAATGTGAATACTGTATTGCTTGGCATGGTGTCACTGAGAGAACTGTCTGCAGTCTTATTCGTTGGCGAGATTTTTAATCAGTTAGTGATTTGTGTGCTTCAATATCAACAGACATAATATATTCACAACCAACCAAACCAGATTACATACATTGCTGCACACAGAACATGGCTCATTCGATACACGATGCCATGTGAGGTACAAATATTTGTGTACCTGCTGCAGAATGACCGGGTAATTGTTCTATGCACTGCTTTACAGAAAACGGATATTTGTCGCTTTTCAGAAGGTGCATCATTAGCTAAATAATTACAAGTATACACTCAAGTATGCAATAACACAGACTTCCTTGTATGAAGTTATCAACCACCTCACCAACAACAACACTGAACACCTTTTTGATCTCCATGTGTCTAACACACGTGGACATGCCTACAAAGTCAGAAAACAATACAGCTCTCATGACTTTCGGAAACATTTTTTCACGCTCAGAGTTGCTGAAGCATGGAATAAACTGCCTGCGTCAGTTGTTGACTGCCATGACACTGCATCTTTTAAGGCCCTCATGCTTTCCGAAATCCGCCGAAACTACACCTGATTATATATACACTTTAGATGAGTTGTAGTGCACCTGAGCACTGTACACAATTATTATTATTATTATTATGAGCACATATGCAGACACACACAAACAAATGTATATATACTCAGCAAGGAGTTGCATAATGCTGCTGAAAAACCATTGC